>NC_022021.1:2866810-2987650 GCF_000317375.1 Microtus ochrogaster
CCTGTCCTGGAACTAGCTCTTGTAGACCAGGCTGGTCTTGAACTCACAGAGATCCGCCTGCCTCTGCCTCCCCAGTGCTGGGATTAAAGGCGTGCACCACCAGGCAGGTCTTTGTTCTTTGAGATAAGTTCAAAGGTATCAAAAGTCACGTCTCTGAGGCTGGAGGGAAAATGCTTTCTACTTAGCCGACAAAAGAGTTGAAAGTCTACAGGCTTCGCTAAAATTCAAAGGTGAGAACCAAGAAGGGAGTTAAAGATTGTTTCCTGACATTGGAAGGTAAGAGTTTTCCTTCCTTCCTTCCTTCCTTCCTTCCTTCCTTCCTTCCTTCCTTCCTTCCTTCCTTCTTTCCTTCCTTCTTTCCTTCCCTCCTCCTCCTCCTTCTTCTCTCCTTGTTCTTTCTCTCTGTCTCTCTCTCCAGGCAAATCAGATGTACACAGCTGTGCCATTGGAACAATTAGACACACCTAGACGACAAAAAGACAATGCCAAGAAACTGTCCCCAAGAGAGAAACAGTGATTGCTCTGACATCCTATGCACTGGGGGGCTTTTTATGATCTGAGGCCCTTCCATACATTTCCCACAGATAAAAATGCAAGCATCGGAACGGTATGACTAAATGTTTTCCTCTCTGCTGCTGGCCGGGGCAGCTGGCAAAACATGACCTAGGCCAGATGAACCCCCTGACACACCAGTTCAACGGGGTCCTCGGGACAGGGTCAAAAAGATGTGTGGATCTTTAAGAGACACTAATTGTTTAAAGAATGAAATCATGGCCGGAAACCTAGCCCAGCATCGTAATTGAACCCAGAATGATACTGTAGAGTCTCAGAGAGAAAACCTGGGAGAGTGCGCATGTGCGTGCATGCATGTGTGCCTGTGTGTGTGTGTATGTGTGTTTGCGTGAGTTTGTGTTGCTGTGTGTGCGTGTGTGTGAAGGCTAAAGGTAAACTTTGGACACCCTCCCTCAGACGACCTCCACCTTACAAGACAGGGGTCACTCATTAGCTGGAACTTACTTACCATGTCATCTAGACTGCATGGCCAGTGAGCTCCAGAGAGTCTGCCTGTATCTATCTCCCAGCATAGGAATTACAAGTGCCCAATACCAGGCCTAGCTTCCCCCCCACCCCCTCCACGGGTATTGGGAATCAAACACAGATATTCACGCTTGCACCTTTCTGACTGAGCTACTGTCCCAGATCACCTCCCTGTTTTTTTGACTCCTGTTGATGAAGAAGAAAGCCCTGCCCGCTGGAATAGAGTGCTGTGGGAGCGTGTACTCCAGTGAGGACTCCCAGTTCTGATGGGTCCCTGCCCTCGACGCTAGCACTCGCGCAACAAGCGAGGCAGGACAAATGCATTGCCAAAGAATTACTGGGCAAGAGGTCATGGGTCAGTCTCCAAGCAAGTCTCTGGTGTTTATCATCCCAGTCCATGCGCTAGTGTGTGTGATAAAACCCTCTGTTACTAGGCAGCAAGGCTAGGTGAGGACTAACATCATCATCTGCCATCTGGGCCAGCCAGGATCTAGGGACTTTGATCCCAGTCGGTGTGTTTTATAGAACTTGCTGTATTCGGAGGCTCACAAAGATAATGAATTCACCCGTGGTTATTTCTCTTCTCTGTTTTATATAAAAGAACAACACAGTTCAGTGTCTAAATCCCCCCTCCCCAATCAGTTCCTTTGATTTTTTTTTTGTTGTTGTTGTTATTGTTGACACTGTTGTGCTCACGTGGAATCTAGCTATGGATGAAATCTAGCTATGGAACTCACCATGTAAGCTCAGACTCACAGAGATCCACCTGCCTCTGCCTCCTGAGTGCCGGGATTAAAGGGGTGCGCCACCACACCCAGTAACATATGGAGCAACCCTCCCCACCTCCACCCTCTCATTCCAGCCCCCTCTACCCTCTGCACTCAGGCCAATATCGCAGGTGCATGGATTCTAAACACTGCTGCCACACTTGGCTCTCTTCCCATTTCAAAGCAGCCTTTGGAGCAAGAATGGACCAATCAAATCAAAGAAAGAATGATAGTTTCCGGCTAGTTACTCTACACCCCAAATGAACAATTAATATATCACTGCACTCTGCAAAAAAATATGATCTAAACAAATAACAACATTAAAAAAATCCCCACGGTTATTCAGTATGCACACAAAACACATTAGTCTCTGGCAATATCTCCAGGAATTAATTGAGTATAAAATACCACGCAGAAATGGAGGCACTCTAGTGGAAATGAAGAAGGGTAATGGTTTTCCAGAATACAGAGGCGAGCCTCACGTCCCATTACGCTCCCCCTCGGTTCCCTCCTGTGCCTCTTCCTTCCACAGACAGCAGGGCACAAGGAGGAAGTCGCCAAGATTTCTAAACAGAGAGCGTGATTTACAGATGAATCACGACCATGTGGCCCCGCAGCCCTGTCAGAACTCTGGAGGGAGCCGCTCTCGGGTGGTAATGGCCTCATTATAAATGCTATGAAGGCGGCAGTATGTCTTCTCTGAAAGATAAAGCAGTATTACCCGCACTTCACAGGGCAAATTAAATTCCTTTGAGCTTATTTACCAACTTGAAGCCGGTGCTGTTGTCTGTGAGCAGGAGTTTCAAAGGAAGCTATGTTAATAACTCAACGGAGTGGCTCTCTGGTGCAGCCGGGTGTCTGTCAGGATGATGCCCCCACCCTATCTGCTACCATACCTTCTGCATGGCTGGACAGTTGATCTAATCGTCCAGGGTTTTGTGCACTCTCTTTGTGAAGGAGAGAGCATTGTCAGATTTAGACCTACCAACTGTGCAAATCTTGGAACTTCTAACCCATCTGTTGCTTGCTATGTACCTACTCTGTGTGCCTGACTCTGTGTTTAGTCAATCCGTATACAAATATCTCATTTGAAGCCAATAACCACCCATGAGGTAGGTATATTTCTGCATTATACAGACTGGCATACCAAGAAAATAGACAAGCACTGGAGAGATGGCTCAGTGGTTAAGAGCACTGGCTGCTCTTCAGGAGGACGTGGGTTCAATTCCCAGAACTCACATGACAGCTCACAACTGTCTGTAACTCCAGTTCCAGGGACATGGCACGCTCAAACAGACGTACATGCAGGCAAAACACCAATGCACATAAAGTAAAAGTAAATACATCTTAAAGAAATTAGGATTCCTGCCCAAGTCAAGTGATAGTAAATGATTAAATACTTGAGTCAGATGTGGTACTGCAGACCCATAATCCCAGAACTCAGGAGGCTGAGGCAAGAGGAGAGTGAGTTCAAGACCATCCTGGGCTATAAATCAAATGTTCATACAAGGAGTTGGGGGTACATGGACGATAGGAGAGGAGACTGTGTCCCCGTCCCCAGGTTTCCTCAACGTCTTCAGAACCAGGAAGGAGCAGCTACTTGACCTGTGATCTATAGGCACACAAACATGTCACAAGTGTACAAAATGTGACGGCAGCCTTCTCTCAGTGCGTTCACAGAGCCCTTGTTGCTCTTTCTGTTGATGTGCTTCTCAGATTCCTTCTCTTCACATGAAAACCCTGCAGCGGAACCTTAGACCATATACCACACATAGCCAGTAGCTGAAAGTCCAACTGATCCCTGAATCTGCAGACTCAACCAGCAGTGGCTCAAAAATGCACACGAGAAGTATGTATGTATATTACACAGACTCTCTTACTGGTCTCTAAGCACTGCGGCAATTATTTATGTAGCCTTTCTATCGGACTTGGTTTTATAGGTAATCCAGACATGGTTTACAGTGTGCGAGGGTATCCGTGGGTTTTATGCAAATGCTGCAGCACACATGCAACTGAAGCCTCTAAGGATTTGGGTACTGCAGGGGTCCTGGAACCAATCCTAAATCCATATTGAATAATGACTGTGTCTTAGGTAGGGTTTCTATTGCTGTGATGAAATACCAAGACCAGAAGCAATTTGGGAAAGAAAGCGTTTACTTCAGCTTACACTTCCATGGCATAGTTCATCATCTAAGGAACTCGGGGTGGGAACTCAAGGCAGGAACCTGTAAGCAGGAACTGATGCAGAGGCCATGGAGGAATGGTACTTACTACCTTGTTCCGCATGGCTTGCTTAGTCTGCTTTCTTATACAACTCCGGACTTCCTGCTCAGGGGTGGCACTACCCAAGAGAGCTGGGCCCACCCACATCAGTCATTCATCAAGAAAATGTCCCCCAGACCAGCCTGGTGGGGAGTGTTTTCTCAGTTGAGGTTCTGTATTCCCACATGACTCTAGTTTATGTCAAGGTGACAAAAATCTTTGTTGGCACAACTAAAGTTTAATATGCAAGCAACTACCCAGTGCCACTAGCTGCCTAGTTCCTACTTCTACTTTTTCTTTTGGACCCCCTGGTCAAGAAATAATGAGCAAGAAAGAAATTTCACTATATTAGAAGGTTTTGAGTCTGGGCTCATTGCCTTCAGTGAGAGTATAACCAAAAGCTAACATGTATTTTGAGGTTAATACTCTGACTACTTCAGAGCGTTACAATATAGATGGGGCCACACTGGACAATACCAGTTCTTAACGTCATAACCACTTACATCCACCTATGTTTTTCCTTTTGTAGCAGATAGCTCTGTCCACCATGGTAGCGGGAGGCAAGATTTCATAACTATGAGCTTAAACTTTCACCCGATTAGAATCTGTTCAGTTTTTCTCCACACTACTGTCTCCTAATTTTGCTTGGCATGTGATCCACAAGACACTACTGCTCATCCAGGAAGAACAAAAAAAGAAAGTTGAGGCCAAGGGTCTCCAATGCACAGGAACAAGCTTCAGACTTTGCCACCAAAATATTCCAGGGGGAGAGGGAGTCTGAAGATTGCTTGGAGGACAATCTCCGGTGCTCACTAGCCCACCAGCATAGCCAAATTGGTGAGCTTCATGCCCAGAGAAAAGACACACTTTCAAAAAACAAACACACACACAAAGTAGAGAGGGATAGAAGAGTCAAGCCTCCCTCTGGCTCTGCGTGGGCATCTGCACACCCATGTACACATATACGCCCCCATACACAGACAAGTCCACGGGTTTCAATATAAAACCAATTGCTTATGTTTCTTATGACTTAGAGATGAAGCGTCAGCAAAATACAAATAAGGTGATGGATGTCCTTGGCTCTTTCAGATATAGTAAGAAGTGAGGGGAAGCATTGGGGCAGCTTACTGGGAGAGTGAGAGGACCGTATATAAACAAAAGAGTAAGGTGCTAAGGAAATGGCTCCATGGATAAAGTGTAAAGTTTCTACAGATGCATGAGGACCTCGGTTCCCCAGCACCCATGTGAAAGCTGGGCATGGCCGTGTGCATCAGTAACCTCAGCTCCGAGGGGCAGAAATCGGTGGATTCTAGGGGCTCACTAACCAGACAGTCCGATCAAAACAGCCAACTCCAGATTCATGGGAAGTGAAGTGGAAAAGTAATGAAGAAGACACCCTGATGGCTGTGAACTTCTGAACTCTACATGAACCCATCAAGTTTACCAGAACACACACACACATCACACACACATACACACACACACACACACACACACACACCACACACACACATACACGTACACACACACCACACACACATACACACACACATCATACACACACATACACACACACACACACATACCATATACACTCTGGTTTAAACAAGAGTGTGCAAATATGTATGTCTTGTGTAGACACCAGAGACAGGACAGGACAGAGACAGAGCCCTTGCCACAGGACTGTGATCTATGTGATCTATACCCCCAAATGTTGACTCATTAGAGCTTTTCTAGGTATTATACCTGAAGTTAACCCATAAACCCCACCGGCCTAAAGACCAGGTAACTTCCTGGGATTCTGGGAGTTGTAGCTCTTGGAAAATAACAGCAAGCTCATGGGAAAGTACAGTGGCCTACAGAGTTTGCCCGTATAAGCCTGACAGCATATGCCTCAAGACCTGGGAAGTTTCCAGTTGAGATAGCCCTGACATAATTCCATCTTAGTCAGTTTTTAATAATTTAATAAAAGCTTGCTTAAGTTCAGCCAAAATGGTGGAACTGGCTTTTCTGCAGAATTTCAGGGTTAACACTAGCGCTGGCTTCCTTTCGTCCTTGGTCCTTCCCTTCATTTTCACAGCATTGACCAGTGGTAGAGTGTGCTGTTCTAATCGGATGTCTGTGAAGAACCCACTTTCAGTTGAATACTCAACTCAGGGGAAAGTGGTTCTCGGTTCTGGTGTGGAGGACGGATTGACAGGTCCTAAGAACCTATGGGAACTGTGTAACGTAAGGTTTTGCTCATTAAGAGAATGTTCAAGTGTGAAAATGAGAACAGTTTCCTTTAATTGCATTCCTGGCATATTAGAGCTAGGTCAGAATTCTTACCATTTCACATTCAGTTCATAAACTAATTGTGTCAGTCGGCTTTCTGTTACTGTATAAGAAGGACCAGAGACTTAAAAAGAGAAAATGTCTCTCCAGTCTCCCTGTCTCAGAGATTCCAGTTCATAATTGGTCAGCCATTGCTTCTGCGAGGCAGCATGTCCTGGTAAGGAACGGAGGATGGAAGAATCTTCACCTCACAGTAGCTGGGAAGGGTAGAAAGAGTCTCTTTTGAGGGCACCCACCCCGTAAATAGCAACCTCCCATGGGACCTTACCTCTTCAAGTGATACTTTCTCATATCACCAAGCTGAGGACCCAACCTTTAACACACAGATCCCTGGGGAACATTTCAGATCCAAATTATGGCACCATGTGTCTCAAAGACAAACAGCCAGTCAGTGAAACTGCCTGTCATCAACATCCACCAAGAGTCACTTCACAGCCATTAGCACGAGTACCCTGATAGTCATCCTTCATTGTCAGCCTGTCTGGACTTGGAGAGACCTGGCACATGCACCTCCTGGCATATCTGTGGGGGTGTTAGCAGAGATGCTTACATGAAGACAGGGAGCCCACTCTGGATGTGAGTGGGAACTCTGTATGACTGGAGCGCCAACCTGGATAGGAAAAATGGGGAGGGGGCGGTGGATGAGCTCGAGTAAGCCCCTCCCTCTGCTTCCTAGCTGCAGACACAGCGTGAGCATCGGCCCTCACGCCTGGCGGTTCTGCCCTCCCCATCTTGATGGAATGCCTGTGCCCAAACTATGAGCCTGTGCTTCTTCTCAGGCATTTGGCCCCAGCAACAAGACAGTGACTCACACAAAGACTGACAAATCACACCAAAACAAAACAGCAAATTGTGTCAAAGCTATGGGGAAACTGGAGTGCCCGTGTGCCATGGGCGGGAACACAAAACTGTGCAGATGCTGTGGTAAATAGGATAGAGATTACTCACAAAACTGAAAATAGAAATCACCCATGATCCAGAGGTTTTGTGTCTTGGGATGCAAAGAAAAGGTTGGAGAGTGAAATCCTGAAGAGATCCCCACACTCATAGTAGCAGTATTTGCAATAGTAAAATTAAATAAATAACTAGATAGGTAGCTAAAAAAAAACCAAATAAATAAGTAAGCAAGTAAATAAGTAAATAAATAAAAGGAACTCAAGTATCTTTTTCTCTCTGGGTGGATGAATAAATAAAAATGTATAGCAATATTCTGCCTACATATAATAAAGTATTATTTATCCTTTAGCAGAAAAGAAATTCTGACACATGGTTCCACACCAATAAACCTTGAGAATATGATACTGAATGAAAAAGTCAAATACTCAATGAGAGTCATCAGACAGAAATTACAATCAATGATACAGGAGTGATTGACAGGAACGAGAAGGAATGGGTGGTGTTTAATGACTGCAGAGTTTCAGTTTTGCAAGACAAAGAAAGCTCCGGAGGCTGGTTGCACAAGACTGTCCGTGTCTGAAATGCTATGCTTGAGACAGTTGCTTTTATGTTGTGCACATTTTGTCATAACCTTAAAATTCTTAATTTAGAATGCAGCTATAGGCCCATGGACATGGGAGGCCATGAAGCCTCACCCAGAACACACGTTCAGTGGCAAAGCCAGTTCAGGTGATGAAGTATTGGGAAGTTGCACATCATCCCCAAACCCTACTTCTCCCCGGTTCTCCCATACTGTTCCTCTTCTCTACTTTCACTTCACCTGTATCTGGCTTTTATATTTTATTAGACATGCTACTTAGGAGTCCTTAGATGAAAGCAGAATACCAAAAGATTGAAGGAAGGAGAAACTAGAGTCAGGGAGTTGAGCGTGAGGCCTGTTCCACAGGAGGCGTGTGGAGCCTAGTATCAAACAACCCAAACCCAAGTCTAGGAAAGTCATAGGCTGTAGGGGCAGCACCTTTAATGATCTTGTCAAACCTCCTTCTAAATGTTTGTGTTTATAGCCATAGGTTTGTGCTGCTCCCAACCTTTGTCAAAGGCTCTTGTTCTGTTTTGGGGGGTAATGGTGAATGTAGGAACACATTCCCGTGATTGTTCAGAGTGCTTAGAATACGCAATTGTCAGTACTCAACCTCACACGGAGCATCCCTATCACCTCCTCTCCCCTCCCAAGGCTCAGGGAACATTGTGAGTACTCAACCTCACAGGAAGCATCTCTATTTCCTTTCTTTCCCTCCCCTCCCAAGGCTCAGGGAACATTGTCAGAAAGAACAGAAGAGCTGGAGGACAGGCAGGAGTTCTGTGAAATGCTGCTTTCTTTGGACACAACATGGCTGCTACACACGCGAACTCAGAGAAGCAATGATTGCCTACATATTACTGGCACAATATCAAGCCAGGTAAAAATCTCATAAGGCAATGGGGAGGGGCTGCCACCCTATTGGCTGCTGGGGGAGGAAGTTCACTTTTTTTTTGTCTTGTTTTGTTTTTAGAAATGTGACCACTGATAGGCTTTTTGAGCTTCAGTGGATGACTGTAATAGCTGTGTGCGTCTAGATGGCACTAATTGAATTTAGTATACCAAATGTATGCTTGTGTGTGTATGTGTGTGTGTGTGTGTGTGTGTGTGTGTGTGTGTGTGTATCAGATAGAAGAAAAGGACATAAAGTTGGGAGGGAGATTAAATTGGGGCTCTGGGGGAAGCTGAGGAGGGGGGTGAGGAATGATATAATCAATATGCATTGTACACAAGTGTGAAAATGTGTCAAAGAACAAATAAAACCTTTCATACGCGAATATAAGCAATAGTTCCTCCCTAATTACTGAGCTGGGTGTAACGTCAATACTCTTTCTGTGCTGGCTAGTTTTATGTCTTGACACAGGCCTGAGTCATCTGGGGAAGAGGGAATCCCAATTTAGAAAACCCTCCATGTGGTTGGCCCATGGGCAAACCCCTGGGGCATTGTCTTGATTAAGGACTGATGTCCAGCTCACTGTGGGCAGTCCTTCTCTGGGCTGGGTGGTCCTGGGAGCTGTAAGGAAACAAGAGAGCCATGAAGAGCAAGCCAGTAAACAACATACCTCTGTGGTTTCTGCTTCAGTTCCCACCTCCAGGTTTCTGCCCTGATCTCCTTAGCTGACAGGCTGCCATGTGGAAATAAAAGCTGAAATAAACCCTTCTTCCCCCAAGTTGCTTCTGGGCTTAGTGTTTGGTCATGGCAACAGAAGCCTAACTACAAGTTTCCCAGCAGGCCTTGTCTTCTGTTGCCTTCTCTCATAGGCTTCATCTCCAGCTGGATCTGACTCTTCACCAGTCTCGCCTCTGTGCCTTAGGCCAAACCTCCCCATCCCGAAACAGAGCAGAATCCTGATTTTTATCTCCCGGAGAGCATGGTGGAGGGCCACGCAGGCCCCTATCTGCCATCAATCTGAGTCCTGTACCTTGGGGTAAAGGGTGAGTCACTTAGTTACAAAGAAGCATGGCGCTTTCATGGAGCTCTCGCCACAGCCTGTGGTTGTTCCTTTGCCCCTGCAGAAGCAAAAGTGTCATACGCGCTGTGGTTTATGAGGGAAATGAAGTGGCATTATGGTGTTGACGAAACTGGGAGCTCACAAATGCCTGGTGCCTATTAGACCTTTCTCTTCTCTGCAATTAAGCTGTTCTTTGTTCCAGAAGCAGCTCTCCTCCATGGTGGCTCTGAATCTTGATACATTGTCCTCTCTCTTGTCAAACAAACAACTCTGACCCACAAACACAGAGCACAGACTTAGGCGCTGGTTGGTGGCGTTTCCTGAACGGACTCGCTTTCTCTCTCCACCCAGGCTGAAAATCTGCTAAAAGTCTAGGAACCAGGTGACCTGTGTCCTCTGTTTTTCTCACATCTCTATGTAGAAGAGAGGGGCGCAAGCACTGGATATACGCCATGAGTTCTCAACATGGAGTCAGGACCCTACAGCCTAAAAAAACCAAGACACTAAGAGAGAGACAGGAAACTCCGGGGAGAAATGACCCATCCCAAGAAGGCATTTCTATTTTCCTTTTACTACCACATATATCCCCCCAAATTTCTCATTTCAACTTTGAGAAATGACTGACAAGGGGTTAGGATCATTCTGGAATTCTCTATCAGTTCTGAAGCAGGATCGGGAAAGTCCCTAAGAAACTCGCTTCGCTTTTTTCCTGCTGTATTTTCTTATTCCAAAGCAGACTAAATGGAGGTGCCCCCAGCAATCCAAGCTGTGTAAAGATCTAGTTTCCCAGGATGAGTTCTAAACCCCATTATCCTGAGTCACGTGACTTCAAGAGCACAGCATCTTACCCAGTGGCTCTGTAACTCTGATTGATCGATTGAAATGGAAATGTTAGAGAAGTCAAGTCTGGTGTGGTCCAAATGGCACGGGCTTCGTGGACACAGAAGAGAGCTCCTGAGGAACGAGGCATGGGCTCTCAACCTGAACAGGAGGCTCAGTGCTGTCCTTACATCCTGGCACAGTGGACGACTGACTAGCCAAGAATCTGTCCAGGTACACTCACACCTGATGAGGCTCTGTGAGGTGATGACCCCCAGTTGCTCCAAGGCCTTACCAAACTTTCCAGATGGACTTCTGTTGAAAACACAGAGGGGGATGAGACACAATTGGAAAACACTCCTTCCAGCCCGGCCACAATAACCCTTTGTTTTTGTATATTCTTTATGCATGAACATGACAATTATTTTCTGAGCTAACTTGTTTAAGCAGTAAACTGTTGTAGGGCAAAACGCAGAGATATAATTAGAATATCAAGGCCCATGAAACTAATCATTTCAAATTAAGCCCATGCACAACTGTGGCACCACAAAACCGCCTTCTCTTTTGTGCTTGTGGGGGAACATTCCAGAGGCCTGAAGGCAAATCAACTGTTTTTCCTGGGAGATGAGGTGGCAAAATACCTCATGCCCAGAAGATCCTTTACAAATCCTAGCGTGAGCTAAACAAACCTCTCATCTGTTGTCAGCAGCCTTTCCCGAGGCAGGTGACTATCCCCAACATTAGCAGCAAGTGTTGCTGGCACCCTGAGCGTCAGGAAAATAAAAGCACCCTCCCATGTCTCCTTGGATCCAACCACACTCTCCCCTTTGTAGTATTTTTGTCTCTTAGGAAACCATGGCAACAACAGGGCTCCGCAGAGCACAGTGACTTCTCACTCGGCACTGTAGCTTTAGCCTGTTATCTACGATTGGAAATATGATTTGGGAAAACGTCTACAATCCCACCTACTAGAAAAAAGAAACCATAGATGGCAAGGGTAATATGCTGGATGATAAATCTCCATCACTAGCGACAGCACTGATTCGACAAAAACCCTCATCAAGTCTTGACTCTAGAAGAAGTGCAATATGCAATCAGTGGGTCACATTCTCAGACGCAACTTATTTGGTCACTAAGATTTAGTAGCCATCCTTGGCTGCCTTGCCGAGGTAACCAAGCCCAGTGGAGTCCTAGGTGTCTTCGAATAACCTTTCTTGCCCACCATTTTGTCCCCACTTGTGTTGAACCCCCACGCACAGGCTGTCTCCTTCAGCTGTCGGTGGAAAAATTATACCAACCACATGCTTAGACAGAAGGAATACAACACGTTGCTTGCTTTGCATCCACATAGCTCAGCGCTGTGGAAAAAAAAAAAAAAGTTTGCTCAGTCCCTTTCATGAAGATAAACGATGATGCTTCAAAGCAGCATTGGAACAAACACGAACCAATTTATTTTCAGATGCTGTTCAGAATAATGAGAGACGTGAACATGAATCTTAAGTTGAATGCTATCTGAGCTGCCACATTACCAGTCTCCGAGATGAAGCAGCGGCAGCCCCGTTCTCACCGGGACCCAGCATGCCAGCCTGAACTCTGCTTCAGGGGATCGCATAGATCCAGCCATAGCGGGATAGCGATGGCGGTAGCAGCCTTCAGGAGAGAGATGGGCTTGCAGGTTCCAACTCAGCTCACATCCAGCTTCCTGTCTCTGGGTATACCTGCCACTTCCTGTGCTTCTCCAGCCCACACTGCTGCCACCTTTGCCTCTGACTCCCTTCTGCTTTAACAGACTCAGGGTAGTTTCTGTGTTCACTTTAGAAGCCCCTAGATATTCACAAGTCCCATTCCTTACCTCTCTCCAGGGCAGGCTGGAAGAGCAAAGGGAGCCACAGCCTGCTTTATCAAGAGCCTGGCCCCAGAGATACAAACAGAGTGCCACACCCAGGTGAATTCAGCTCAGTTTGGAGAATCATGAATTTAACAAGCCACACTTACATTGAAAAGCAACAATAACAACAAAAAAAGCCACTATGATACATACTCGTGGTAGCTACTACAGAATGCAGCAATAGCCATCGCTCCCAAGGAAACAAAGCAATGATTAGTTCCTGGAGTTTCTCCCAAGGATCACCCCCAATATTGCCTTTCCTCAGGATGTGAGTCAAATTGCCACCCCAGAAGTCATACCGCCTTCCAGAAGCAGTTCACCAACTAGTACGTGGTTGGCAGAGGGGTATGAACACCCAAAGCTACATTTTAATTATGAAGGGGCTTGTGGCCTTTGCTGGGACTCTAGCCCAGCTCAGCTCAACTTCACGGTCTCCCAGCCTTCTCATCGCTCTCCTCCTTAGGAGCCCATGCCAAGAGCGCGCCCTCATACACTTCCTGCACGCTGCACTCTTCCTCTCGTCTGAAGCACGGACATAGCCGTAGCTGAGTCTAGGTTCACCTTGACTACAGGATACCAGGAAAACCCGCAAAGCTGAAAGGGAAACACCGGTGTCCAGGGGACTGTTGCAGGAGACCGAGGAAAGAAGAGTTGCTTTCTGTGTGAACACCCGATCTGTTCTGTTCTGTATGAGACAAAAGCTCAGGAAAGGCAAAGTCACTCTGTTTTACAGTAGAAACAGTATCTGTTCCTGCCGTGGATGTCAGACCTTTGGTTAGGACTCTGTGACTCACAGTGATCAACACCTGAATCCTGAGGTCTGTACTCCTGGGCTGCTTTCTTATTCTGAGGCGTTACTTGAATGGAGCCCCCCCCCCTTGTTACTTTCCACCAAGAAGAAGCAGCATCTGCCCCACCCCTTCTGAAGTGCTGCAATGAATATCATCTTAGAAAGTGAACACAGACCTCGTGAGGTAACCAAATCTCCCAGGACCTTGACTTTGAATTCCAAAATTGTACGGAAAAAAACATATCTATTCTTTATAAATTCCAAAATTTTGGTATTTTGTTATAGAAACACAAACAGACCAAGGCAGACCTATAATCATTTCCTAAGCTTGCCTCAAAAAAAAAAAAAGTGTAACGCAACCAATGGCTTACACAACAGAAATGTGTTTGCTGTGAGGTCTAAAGGCTGGAAGTCCAAATCAAGGTATAGGCAGGGTCAGTGCCTTCTGAAGGATCGAGGGACCAGGGAAAGATCTGCCTCAAGCCTTCTTCTCCACCCAAACAAAGCTGCCTTCATGTCCATACCCACTCTCCCCTAGTGGAGGGTCTGGTTCTAAACACTCCCTTTAAAATTTCTAAAATTATTTACTTGTGAGTGCTCACATGTGCACGTGCGCGCATGCACACACACACACACACACACACACACACACACGCCACTGCAAGCTCATGGAGTCACATGACAATGAGGGAGTCTTTTCTCTCCTCCCACCGTGTGGGTCCCAGGACTAGAATTCAGGTCACTGGGCTCAGTAGCAAGTACCTTTACCTGCTGAACCATCTCTCTGACCTCAAATTCCCACTTTTTAAGAAGGCACCAGCTGCGTTAGATTAGGGCTCACGGTAATGACCTCATTGTTGCCCAGTTATCTTTGTAAAGAGCCTGGTTCCAGACCATCTGGAGCACTAAGAGCTAGGACAGCAGTACATGGACTTGGGGGCAAAGCAGGAGACACAGTCTGGCCCATAACAGAAGCCATTCTGCAGGCACATCCAGTTCTGCATTCAGAGCTCATAGTCCGGGAGTCTTCCCTGAAACTCTGTTCATTTACCCCAAGATACCTTGTTAAGCACAGAGAGAGAGGGAGAAGGATCCTCGGAAAGGCTGCGTTACGGGTTCCCCAATACCAGTTGGCAAGGTTTAAATCAGGAAAGAGTCTCGTTCCCAGGCTTGGGGGAGCCCCAAAGTGAGAGCTCATTGGGAAATATGCATTTACAAGGAAGCTATTTATTACACATAGTTGTGGGATGAGAAACGTGGCTGATGGCCCAACCTGTCTATGGCAGGGTGTCTGGGAATCTAACATCGTTAACCTTTCATGTGCTCTCTTCTCAAAATTAATAACATTATGGTGATAGGTACAGGCGGAAGGAAAGGGATGCAGGCAAACAGGTGGTGAAGTTTTTACTAGAAAAAGATGGAATTTATTTACGTGTGTGACACATAAACACTGCTTTAGTTGGAAGCTGGAAAGGTGAGGGCGTAACACTGCAGGAAATACTGTTTCAGTAAAGCCTAAACAATCAACCTTCTGTTTGGGGGTTCAGGATAAAAAGAGATGTGGGCTACAGAGAAATCTATACATAAGCGCTTAACAGCGGCTCACGGCCAGCCACAGCTAGAGAACGCAGGTTGATGTTATAGCCTGTATCTTGAGCCATCAAAACCCTGTCGGGATAAGGGAGCACAAACAGGCAGGCTTACAGTTTGGCCCCGGGCCCTGGGCCCTAAGAACACTGCCCTGAAAACATCAGAAAGCTACGAAGTGCAAATGCGCTCAAGTGCCGAGAAAACCGAAGACGGCTATTTCACAGCGTATTGGGACTTGGCGACGGTCCAGAAGCCATCAGCCAAGGAGGCTGCCCCTATACTTCAAAGGAGGAACTCACACTGATAAATCCTGTCCCACACTTTCTACAGTGCACAGCTAATCTTGAGGTATATAATACCACAACAGTGAGTCACCAGGCTGGAGCCTCAGGTCTAGCCAGAGGACACGGAGAAAGCAGGGGGGGGTGGGACTCTCACATCTGTTGTCTGGGACAGCCCCCCCCCCACTCCTTGTAGTTGTGAAAAAAGAAAAAAATCTAAAAACTATCACAATATACAAGCACACATGCGCAATGGCTTGTTTCACCTGTACAGAGCCCCCAGCCGTAACAAACTTGGCCACCATTTTTCATCACCATGTGTTATCACAGTTTGATGAAAATCACCATTAAAGGGTAAAAGCCTGGAAGTCCCCAGACTCTGCTGAGTGACTCAGGAAACCTTCTGGTCATGTGACAAGGCCAGTGTTTTCTTTCACAGGCTTGCACCTTTCTCAGGAGATCCAAAACTTGGAAAACCTATGTATTTCAAATTCTATTAAAGTTCAGAAAATACTCAGAGAATCTTCAAAAATTGGGGCCACTGGGGGGACTCAGTTGTAAATTGCATGTCTAGAATATCCATGGCCCTAGGTTAGGTCCCTGACACATGATAATAATAATAGCATCACCAACAAGAAGGATAACATTAAGAAAAACAAACCTAAGAACAGGGGGCCTGAGGTACCAACAAGGAAGTGTCAAGGCTAACAGTGGAAGCCTTTGCTTTCCTCCAGGGAGGATGTGGGGGTGGGGGTGGTGGGAGTGGTGGTGGTGGGGATGGCAGCTACAATGGTGGCGACCGTTATTATTTTATGATAAATTCTGCATGCCCAGAAGGGTCCATGGTGCCATTTGTTCAGTCAGTAAATGTTTCCCCATCTCATCATGTATCTGTGGAAAGATAATGAGAAAAGTCTAAATTCTCTGGTCAGACAAACATGTCAGCAAATTCAGAAACGTATAGAGGGAAGCTAATGTCTTAGCAGATGCTTCTGCATGGGCGTGAGCACATGGGCAGGGTGTGTGTTCATTTGGTTACATTTTTGTGCACACATACACCTACCCGATCCACACCACACCACTTTCTTCTTGAGGCTCCCGAGTCCTAGAGTATACACTGTCCAGATGGCCAACCCATGCAAAGGTCCTTTCCCAACAACTTTGGTTAGAGTCATTTAAAATCCTTCTTTTTACTCTTGATTTCATGTATCTGTCCTTGGTCCCCAGTGCAGATGCTGGAGGGCATCTTGATAACACACTCTGCTACCACAACAGAAACGAGAAGCCACCAATCACAAGTAACAACCAAGTGCTTCTCAGAAAGTCAGTCCACAAGACTGTGTCAGAATGGGTGGCCTTCCACTGGCTGGGGCCACTTTATTCATCATGTAAGAAATAAAACCTGTCAAACTATAAGCCAAGCGGTCAATAAATCTCACTGATTCATCTCTCGCACGTTAGCCCTTACGACTTGAGGAAAGCCAAATCTCAGTAAGCAGAACATGGGTTTGCCATGACAAGGAACCTAGAGTCCCTGACAGGAAGCGCTAGACAGATCGGGAAGTGTCAAGCAGTCCCAACCACAGGTATGGGTGAAGAAATAGCCTGGCTCTACTCCTTCCTAGGGAGCCCAGAGTCTCACGCTGTCCAGACACATTGGTGGTGGACAGGGAGACTCACAGGATGTCTGGTAGAGGAGGAGAGCGGTGGGGAATCCTGGCTAGGGTTTCCAAATCCTGGGGAAGATAAGGTCATACTTGGACATACACTGGGGCTCCTGTCTCCTGGTTTTCTTAGGGAAGATGGGAAAGCAAGAAAGTCCCAGCCCCTAAGCATTGTATAGGGACCCTCCAGAATACCGGGGTCTGCTTGGGAATGTCCGATATGGGGGAAAAGCCACATAGTTGAAGTCAGAAATCCAGTCCAAGTACCACTACCACCTTCCTAGAACCTGAGCCAATCACTTGACTTCTCTGGGGTCACTTCCCATACAGTTCTTATCAGGACTAAGTTTTAAAAGTATAAACATTGGGGTTATTACGTATTTCATTTGTATTTGTTCATTTTCTGTTTCTACAACAGACAACCAAAGACTGTGTAATATGTAAGGAAAAAAGTTTTATTGAATTTACAGTTTAGAGAGTTAAAGATCATGGAACCATACTGACTGGGAAGCTTCCTGCCTGCTGGCTAGCTTAGACCCTCCTGGAAGATGCCTTACTGGCTCCTGGGGTTGGGGTGGAGTAGGGCTTGCTGCTTGGGTTGGTTTGGGGAGAGGGGAAGGTTTGAGGCTGGGATTGGGGGTAGAGTAGGGTTTGAAGCTGGGGTTTGGAGGTAGGGTGTGGTTATTTGCTGGGTTTGGGTGGGGGTAGGGTAGGATTTGCTGCTGGGTTTGGGGGTAGGGTAGAGATCAGCAGCAATATTACCCAGCTGTGAACCTGTGAACTATGATAATGGCCGCTGTGACAAGGTCTGTCCATGAGCACAACGGTAGCATCATTGTCAGACAGGACAGAGCACACCAATTGGCTGTTCAATGCCAAGCAGTCATCCCTGAAAACATGCATTCAAGTACCATTAAATGAATGCAACAGGATGCATTTCAGAGCATATACACATATAAGCGTGCAATAACGGTTGGTGAAAAAGAGGCCACAAATTTAAAATGAGAGCAGGAAGGGGTGGGTGGGACGGTTTGAAGGGAGGAAAAGGAAAGGAGAAAAGCAATCAAATTACAATCTCCAAAATAAACAGTAATGAGAAAGGACACGGATTTGCGGGGAAAACAGTGAGGTGGGGTTAGATCTGAGAGGAATTTGGAGAAGTGGAGGATGAATGTGATCAAAACACATGAGCTCTTTTTAAAAATCGTCCTGACGCCAGAATGCTTCACTTCTGTGAGGGTCTGCTTAGCTCTGTCACACAGAAGACAAATCGTGGTGAGTGTTAGGTCTCAAAGCCAGGCAAATGGCTGAGGTGTCTATTTAACTTATCAGCGTGTACCTGGCTGCCAGGTTTCTCCCAGCATCCCTCAGTTCCTTAAAGGGTCCTCCTGGCTGGCACACCCCCTCCACCTACCCTAAACTTCTCCAGCCCAAGCACTGGGCGGAGCTGCCCTTCCCTCTGCTGCTCTTCCCTATATAACCTGGCCGGTTTGGCTATTCTGGTCCTTTTGGGCCTCTTGCCCTCTCTCCCACTGCTCCTGGTTCTTTTCTCTCCTTCTCCCTCTCTCCTCCTGCCTCCCCTCACATGGCTTCTATCATGTGGCTGGTCGCGTTCACACTGGATTCTTCCAGATGTCTCTTCCTCTGGCTGTGCTCAGTCTCATATCTACAGAAAACTTTCTCCTCCGCCATACCTAGGAGCAGTCATGACCTCCTTTATTTTCTCTTTCCCTTCCGGGAGAGCACCCACGAGAAGGAAAACTTACAGGGTAAGACAGGAAACAGACTTTCCCTCTTTGGTTTTGATTTTGTTTCGGTGTTGTTGTTGAGACAGGGTCGCTTTAGGTTGTCCAGGCTTACCTTAAAAACTTCCTGTTGCCCGCTGGGATGAGAGGAGCATGCCGCCACACCTGGCAGGGTCCTGCACTCTCACGACAGCTTTTCCTGCGAGGACTGAGGTCTCATGAGAACTGTCTCAATCCTACGGCAGCAACTCCAATGGGCTCCTACCTGGATAGACCTCCTAAAGGTCCTACACGGCTTAACGCTCCAACACTGGGAATCAAAGTCCTCACACATAAGTCCCTGAGGGAAGGCAGGTGACTCAAGCTATCATAAACGGCAGCTCCAAGTCAGACAGCACACCAAAAAGTCGATATCCAAGTTCCTAAACTAACAGAGGTTGCTCATGAAAGCTGTGAAGGGTAGAAACTAGCATCCAAGAGTGCAGAGCAGAGCCAAAACCCAAGATGTGTTTTGGCTGTTTTATCCCTTTAGTTGGGAAAATCATAACCACTGCTATTATGGGGTTTCTTCTTCTTCTTCTTCTTCTTCTTCTTCTTCTTCTTCTTCTTCTTCTTCTTCTTCTTCTTCTTCTTCTTCTTCCTCTTCCTCTTCCTCTTCCTCTTCCTCTTCCTCTTCTTCGTCTTCTTCTTGTTTGTTTGTTAAAAACCTTATGCATTAATTCAGCACACAGAATGTCTTAGTTAGGGTTTCTATTGCTGTGACACACTTCCTTCAACAAGACCATCCCTACTCGAGCAAGGCCACACCTTCTAACAGTGCCACTCCTTTTGGGGGCCATTTTTTTTCAAATCTTCACACAGACTTAGTCCTCTCTGGCTATATAATTTAATAAAGCTATGTCCAGGATCCAGAACTTAAGGAAAAGCCTTTCTTTATACAGAGCTTTAATTTTTATTCATTCTTTGATAATTTCATAGTTTTTAAATTCATATTTATTCCCCTTCCCTAACACCTCCCAGATCCTCTCCTCCTGCACCTCCCTACCTATCCAGTTTCATCCCCCTGTCTCCCTGGAGTCCAGCTCGTATTGACCCACTACTCCCAGCATGTGGCCTGCCCTGGAGCGTGGTTGACATGCAGGTGTACCATTATTAAAGAAAGCTGACATTGAGAGAGACTTAGATTTTTGTTTTCCTTTCTTACCAAGAAGTTGATAGCTTCAAAGTTGTAGATCTAACAAGCCTGCTATAAATACATTATACACTTCAGCTTGTAGGACAGAATGCTGAGATCATTTTGATTTGAGAGAGGGGGAAAAAAAGAACTCAAAATATAAATCGCTCTTTGGTTTTTGGTTTTTGTTTTTTTTTTTTTTTGTCAGTAATGAATGTCTTGCTCTAATGACAGCACATGACTGGCTGTTTTGATACTTCTGAGACAAGAACTTGTCACCCATTACCTTGTTCCCCTGTCAATTGAAAACCAAAGGAGTTGAAATTTTGCCTGACCGGTACCCGTTCCTCCCAGGCATACAGACTGCTGAGGCTGAGGCAGTTTCTAATGGTAACTCTGGTACTAAAGCGGCACTGCCCAGAAAGGGGGCAAACAGCATGAGAGACAGAATGAGCTGGATTCTGTGGGGAACTCCTTTGTGATGTCCGAGAAGCAGCAGAGAGAGGCCTTTAGATGAAGGACTGACTCTGACCCCTGGACACCTTGCTAAAAATGGAGGCTCCCCAGCTAACAGGGAGCTTGACTCATGTTCCTTCATATACGTGCTCTGGATTTCTCCTTACTAGTTAGGCCTGACTACAAGACAAAGCTTATTTGCTCTTTACCACTCAGACCAGTGCTTCTCAACCTTCCTAACACTGTGACCCTCAATACAGCTCCTCAAGTTGTGGGGACCCCAACCATAAAATTTATTTTTGTTGCTATTTCATAACTGCAATCTTGGTACTGTTATGAATTGTAATGTAAATGTCTGTGTTTTCTGATGGTCTTAGGTGATCCCTGTGAGTCATTCGACCCCCAAAGGGGTTGCAACCCACAGCTTAAGAACCACTGACTTAGACTCTCATAGCTAAGACTTCCCAGGATTGATCTTGGTTCTACTAGATGATTGGCCTCACACTATGGTTCATGACCATCCGACGCCATTTATTTGTGCTCACAATGTCCAAGAGTTTGTTCCAACATGTCGGTGGAGGTACAGATGAGCGGTTCACATCACGGCAGACCAGGAGGCAGAGAAAGGAAGAGGTTGGCTTCTTGCTCTCTGCCATTTTATTCCGCTGAGGTCCCTTGGCCATAGGATAGTACCACTCACAGTCAGGGTAGGTCTTAGTTAATCTTTCCTGAGATGTCCCTTATCAATCTGCTGGGTGATTCCATGGAGACTGACAACACAGAATCCCTCCTTCTGTCTCATCAATGTGCACTTGACTCCCACTGCCTCATTCTACTGGGAACACTAAATAAGGTCATTCAAGTGTCGATTCCGGGAGTGCTGGCCTGGGGTTCTCCCAACACGCGCTCCCAACTGGGCCTCTACAGTCTGTCTCTACATGTCCTGTGAAGGCAGCTAACAAATCTCCGCAATACTTGACGGTTTAAAGCACTCCTCTCCCCTGTGTTATCCGCTGCTCATCCCCACCCCCTTACCTCCCACACCCTCGCTCCCAGCAAAGTGGCTGTATTACTTTCTTTTCTGGTTGCTACGGTTATGCATCTGACAAAGGCAACGTAGGAAGGAAGAGTTTATTTGATTTTAGCACTTGAGTCCATCATGGTAGAGAAATCAAGACGGCAGGGATAATAAATGCTGCAGCTGGTCACGTGACATCCACAGTCAGGGAGCAGGGGGGACAAGTACCATGCTCAGATCCCATCCTTCTTCTTATTCAGCCTAGGAAAGCAGCCCCTGCAATGGTGTTATAGGTCTCCCGTGTCCCTAATCAAATCTAGAAACTTCCTCTCAGATGGGCTCACATGATTGCTGAAGCTGGGTTGGTGACATTATTTACCAGGACAGTGGGTCGTCAGTCCTGCCTGTGCTGCCAAAGCACCTATCCCATTCATCTCTGTTCACTCAGCGCATTCCCATGGATGCCTTTGCAGCTGTCTCTCAATAAACACTGGCCACTTTAAAACAGGACAAGCATCTAATTCAGGCTAGCAGCCAGATTAACGTCCATCACATAGTAAGCACACACTCAGATATATAATAAAGCTCTATAGTCTGATAATTATTTACTGAAATAAGTGAATACAGAATAAAAGGCATATGCAGTCCCTACCTGTTCATGCTTATGTTATTCAGCACCAGCATCTCTAGCCCTATTACCTTTCAAATAATAAATCTCCGTGCAAGCCCCTTTGGACTGCCTTCAGTACGTTAGTCAATAGTACATTTGGCTGCAATAACAAATATTTGGCCATCGACCTTAAGCAAGCAGGAGTTTATTTTCTCACATGAGAAGTGTGAGGGAAGTGGCCTTTGGTATTTAAGATTTGAAGATCCATTATTGCCAGGGCTTTAATACTGCCATAAATTATCAGCTCAAGATAGTTCCTCCAACCTTGCCATATAGTGGACTTTAATATTCTGAAGCCAATAAATGCCCTGACATTAGGTCTAGCTCCCAGGATAGAAATCAATGATGGGAAGTAGGGTACCAGCCCATCTGCCTCCCCTCTCAACTTCTGCTCATAGCTCAGTTACCAAAACTGTCCCATGACCAATAATAAGCCTCAGCTATTCAAACGAAGCAGGATGAGGAAGCTGGAACAAACCGTCATAATTGATTTAGGTCAAGCATGAGCCATCACTGGGGCTCAGTAGGTGGTCTCCCAAAGTCAGTGGGTAAGGAAGAAAGACAGATGAGCTATTTAGCAGGCAACCAAGGCATTGGCAATTTAGAAAATGTCTTGGTGTTTTAAAAGCGAAACATCATACCAGAGTGAAAGAGAATCAATGCTAGCCAGCACTTACTGGAATCTCAGTCCCCTTCAAAGCCTGATGAACCTGCCATCTGGAGCCTGTCTGACCCACCGCCAGGGCAAGGCTGATGGCCTTGCCTCTGCAGCAAGGACAATGCCACTAAACATTTAGTTCATATCTCTTCAACGTGAACACTACCCAGATTCACTCAAAATCTGATTGCATGATATTAGTGCAATGAAATACCCTTCCCCTCATAAGAAGAACTTCTAGAACAGTGACTCTCAGCCTGTGGGTGGCGACCCCTTCCCTGTGTCACAAGTCAGATACCCTGCATAGCAGATATTTACATTACTATTCACAGCAGCAGCAAAATTACAGTTATGAAGTAGCAACAAAATTAATTTTATGGTTGGGGATCACCACAACAAAGGGAACTGTATTAAAGCGTCGCAGCGTCAGGAAGGTGAGAACCGCTCCTCTAGAAGGACACAGTGCTGGGTGTAGAGACTGATGTCATAGGCTTGAAGAGGAGTTGCTCTGGAAACACACCTAAGACATCATTTGAGGAGGCACAACTAGCTGCAGGGAGCTGAAGGGGAGCAGGATGCTATTTATTTTCCTATCATACGCGAGTCCATGAGGAAGCATCATAATGGCAAAGAATGGCAGGACACGCAATCCTGCTCCTGGGGTTCCTGGGGAAAGGCCCGACAGCCTGAGAGCTGCCTGTGCAGATAGTTCTGCGAGAGGCTGGGATGGTAGTGGGAGGCTGGAACCCGGCTCAGGGGTGAATATCAGCTTTGTGTGGGAAAGATTGATAAGGGGTATGTTAAAAGCAAAAAGCCTGCTTCTAGGTAAACCCATTGAAATCTCAAAAAATGAGCAGCTCAAGAAAGACAGAATCACTGTGGTCCCCTAAGTGCACAAATGCCCGAACATGGAAAATGAAGAGCATGGGACTAAGCATAGCTCTGGTTGAGCAAAGCCACATATGTAAATCTAACAGAACACAGACCCTCACTCGTGTTGAGGCCTTTTAATTTTCAGGTCCAAATCATAGAGAGAGCCAGGGAGATGGCTCCAGGGGTTAAAGGTGCTTGCTGCTAAGCCTGATCACCTTGGTTACTGAGACATGGATAGCAAAAGGACAGAATTGATTTCTGCTCGTTCCTTTGACCTGCACAGGCACACTGTGGGATATGCATGCACGTCCTTGTGTATGTGAGTATGCATTCATTTAAAAAACACATTAGTGTAGTTTTAAAAATTTAAAAGCTGTAGAGAAATATATGCACTCAGAAACATACGCAAACGTTCATATCGGAGGGTAAATAAACACTCAGTGGGGGTGAGCGAACAAACTGCGGCACATTCATATCCTGGGACGCGAATGGGAGTGAAAACAGGCAAGCTGAAGACGCAGTAAACGTTAATGAAACCCATAAACAAAAGCTTGAACGAGGCAGATAGAAATGACTCCTACATTAGGGTTTTCTTTATATGAAGCCCACACGATGGAAAAGCGAACCGGAGTGCTGGGGTATGTGGGTGCTTAGATTCTCTTGCAAAGGAAAGCTGTGCCCACAACAAGATCTGAGCAGAATGGCTTTCTCTGGGAGGAGGGCTTATTGGGTAAAATGAAGATTTCTGGGTGCTCGGCATACCCCAGTCCTACAAAGGCAGTGGCTCTCAACCTTCCTAATGCTGCGACCCTTTAATACAGTTCCTCACGCTGTGGTGACCCCAACCATGAAATTATTTTGTTGCAAAATTCATAGCTGTAATTTTGCTAGTGTTTAATGAATCGTAATGTAAATACATGACGTGCAAACCCCAAAGGGGTCGTGGCCCACAGATTGAGAACTGCCACTGAAAGGTGTTCATTTTTTTTTTTATGGTGTGCTTTTCTGTATGACTATTGTTTGAAGAGTTTTAAAAAGGAAAAAGAGGGAGGAGTGGGAGGCTGGGAGGAGGCGGAAAATTTTTTTTTTCTTTCTTAATAAAAAAAAATAAAAAAATAAAAAAAATAAAAAGGAAAAAGAAAGACTGAGAGGAGAAATAGTCTAAACAGATCGACATGGGCAAAACATATGATTGAAAACACAGACATCGCTGGGCATGGTACTGCACACCTTTAATCCTAGCACTTGGGAGGCAGAGGCAGACGGATCTCTGTGAGTTCGCGACCAGCCTGGTCTATATATACAGCAAGTTCCAGGACAGCTAGGGAAAAATCCTGTCTCTAAAAAGAAAAAACAAATGAAGGAAGGAAGGAAGGGAGGGAGGGAGGGAGGGAGGGAGGAAGGAAGACTCCATTTCAGGGCTGGAGAGATGGCTCAGAAGAGCGCTTGCTGCTCTCCTATTCCCAGCACCCATGTGGGTTGGCTCACAAATGTTAACTCCAGTTCCAAGGATCTGATGCCCTCTGTGGGCTTCCACAGGCACCCACACACATGGCATGCTCTTACACATAGAAGATACACACATACAGATGAATAAAAATAAAAATTAAATCTTAAAAACAGTAGCAACCAAAGAATCCATTTCAGTTAACCATAATGCTTCTTCCTACAGGCATTTCTGAGGAGTGCACTCTCCTTCAATGTGAAGCCCGAGGCTGAGTGAGCAGGAAAGGGGCTATTCCTCTGGTAGGCGTGTCTGTGGCATGAAACATATGTTTATGGAGAATAAATAGGCTTTTCGATGAGCTTTAATTCTTGCCTTGTCTTCTTTTTTTTTTTTGTTTTTTGTTTTTTGTTTTTCGAGACAGGGTTTCTCTGTGGCTTTGGAGCCTGTCCTGGAACTTGCTCTGTAGACCAGGCTGGTCTCGAACTCACAGAGATCTGCCTGCCTCAGCCTCCCGAGTGCTGGGATTAAAGGTGTGCGCCACCATCGCCCGGCCTTGCCTTGTCCCATCAGCTCTTCCGCAGTGTGGCTCACATTGCTCGTCTCCTCCCTCCTCCCACAGAGCCGTTTCTGGAAGCCAGCATTAACTGGCATTATGACCATCCACAATTTCCTAATTTTTTTTGAATGAAACAAAAAACAGTAGCAACATCAAGAAACTTCCTCTTGATGTTGGAAGGCAAAGAACTGCATCGGGGTAATTGCATCCTGCCTACTTCAGTGCCCCCCCCCCCGTGACTGCAACTGCATGCATGTGGACCTCCTTCTCCCATCCCAACTCAGCATGTACCACTGCTGTGTGCATTCAGCAGCTGCAGGGGCCCTCCACACGCAGCGTCTTTGGAGGCTGTGGGAAAAGAGTCCGATGTCTTGGCCACTCCATGCCTCAGCTCTGGGGTCTGTGGTATGCTCTGGTAACAGGGAATCATTTGCTCGGAGATGAATATTTACTTCTGTTTGCTTCTTCCTAAACACCCAAGAACAGCATCTTACAGGGAAGGCCAGGCTTTGGGACTCTGAAGGGCAGGGGCCACGTCTCATCAGTCTAGTGACGTATATCCCCCCCTCCCCCCGCAACGGAAGCAAAGCAAGTAGAGGAAAAGATGGCTGAGCAGTGCTGTGGCCGCTCAGAAACCTAATGGAAAATCCAATTACACAGCTACGTGAATTATTAGTCTGACTAGAGTTAACAGAATGCATTTTTAAAAAGAGAGAAAGGGAGATTTACTGGAAATGGGGGTGATGAAGTAAAGACTTGCTTTATTTCTTAATATTTCTGGAAGAATTTACTTGTCAAATTAAGATAGTTTGGCGGGGAGAGAAAGAAAGCAATCTGCTTGGAAAACAGAGAAAGAGAGATGGACAGACAGACAGACAAACTAGAGAGGCAGAGGGATAAAGGGCTACTCAGAGAGGCACAGAATGCTGATACTAAAGGCAGAGACAGAAAGAGTTTGCTCCTAGGTTAGGTTGCCTTCGCCCTGTCCGACTGACACTGTTCTCCCACTCATTTAATTACCGTGATGGATTGCAGACGAACCACCAATGGCCTTCTTCTCTCTCACCCTAACTGCTAATGGGCTGTAAATATGGCCTTTAAAAAGTAACCCGAGTTTGATGTGGATTTGTGTTCACCTATGTTAATGACATGCCAGGGAAATAGATTAGCTGCCTGTCTGCCTGTGACTTGCTGCACCGAGCATCTTACCGCTGACCTGGCCTGGCCTCCCCGAGTGTGATAGAGGACAGTGCCATAACTATATGCAAATCTAGGCTCTTATGATCTAAAGAAACACTGCCAAGAAAACAGCATTTATGAAAGAGCTCCGGTTATGATGTGTGGGAAGCAACTCCCAGGCTGGGCTCACGGTGGTGCAGCCCCGCTTCTGACTGCCTAGAGCATCCTCTTCAGCTGGAATGAAAGGCTAATTCTGTGTCAGGAAGGCTTCCGCAACTGCCTGCTGCACAAGACAGCAGGGGAAATCAGCGCACTTCCAGGACGAAGGGTTGCAACATGGCTGCTCTCTCCAGCGTGGCTTGCAGGGTGGGTGGATTTCGCAGGGAGATGGTTGGGTGGTTGGACGTCTGAGGTAGGCTGAAGGAAGTCTGAGTCTAGGCCATTTGGGAGGGAACAAGATGGAAATGTCTGCCTGGATAGCCTATTTGTTTTGGTGACTGCTGCTGCTATTTTCCTTAAGGCTGAAGATTACAGGATTGGAAAACCAGTACCCTGAGCAGAGGATATACGCTCTCGGCTCTCCGCAGGCCTGGAGGCCCCGGGCTTTGGGTGCCGCCTGTCTTCTCACGCAGCTGCATTCAGAACAGAGGTAGGCGTTGGATATAGTTACACCCCTGACAGCCAGAGAGGCCTCCTAGGTGCCCCTCCTCTGTTCAGGAAACCATTGGCCCTCATAACACTACCATCAAATTCATAAAAACCATGGAGTTAGAAAAGGCATTGGAAATTTTTCTCTACTCCATTGGATGGACTTTTGTGGCCTAAGGTAAAAGAGTGTAATGTAAAAGTGGACAACTGTTTCTTTAGTGATCTTCTCCATTGCAATGCAGTCTTTCATGCGAAGAATCATCAATAAACTCCTGGCAATTCCTAATAAAACCCCAAATGCATATGACACTCTAAATCAGACTACTATTAATGTATGCAACCATAGTAGTATTAAATTTACCAGACTTATTCTTTAGTTTGTAAGCAACTTGTTTAATTGTTTGTGATGCCAGAGCATATTCAATTTTAATGATACTATTCAATATCAGTAAAATCCTTCCTATGTGGATTAACTTGCACTTGTCAAACGTGTCTTACCTCATAAATTTACCACCTAAATGACCCATACTATACACCACACTTAACAAAATGGCACGTCCTCAGCAAGAATGCAATTAACAATTTGAAAGTTGTTTTTTGTTTTTAAACTCAAATGAACGTTCGTATAGGACAATAAAGAACGAGGCAGTTGAGATTCTTTTCTTTGTCCTTCAGGATTGTTTGTTTTGAATCTACTGTTAAAATGCAAGAGCACAAAGAACAATCAGCAATGCAAGCTCAAAGGCTTCCAAACATTGAGCCTTTTCAAATGAAAGCTTATTCTTATGTAAGTAGGCAGCCTTTGGATTAGCGTCCATTATAAATATAATAGTTATCAAAAGATGTATAATAAAAATGGGCTGAATTGGTGTATTTATGCATAGCCGTGTGTGTGTGTGTGTGTGTGTGTGTGTGTGTGTGTGTGTGTGATTAAAACACAAGAGTAATTATAGTAAATTGTATAGAATACCTCACTAAATTTTTTCCAAGGGAATAACATTTTCTTTTAAAAAAAGATTTATTTATTTTTCTTTTGTGTGTATGAGTGTTTTGCCTCCATGTATAGAAATGCTCTACCTGGCATCCACAGAGGTCAGAAGAGGGCGTCAGTTTCCCTGGAACTCAAGGATCGTTTTGAGCTGCCATGTGGGTGCTGGGAACTGAACCGGGGTCCTCTACAAGAGCAGTCAGTGATCTTAAGCACTGAGCCATCTCTCCATCCAGCCCCAAAGAATATTTCCTTACTACACTGTTAGAACTGATGATAAGAAGTGGACCCCACATTTTGCCGTTATTTTAACGTTTTGACGGACCTGTTCCTCATGCTGATTTTGGCAGGCCTCTCCATCTGCCCTGCCCATGCTGTGAACACATCTATTTTTCTTGCCCATGACCCCAGACTCATGGTAGTTTCAGCAGGGGCAACCTCTGGAAACCTGAGCGGAATGAGGAGGGACAATAGGACCTGGCCAGAAGTCGCTTCTACATTTTCCCAGTTCTTTAGGGGAGGGTTATAAAGCTTGTATTTGGAAATGAGAAAAAGCGACTTTAAGATGAGCATGACTTGTCCACTGCCCCACTGATTTGTCCCAGTGGAAAAACCCAGATGTGATGGTAAATATGATTATAAACTCGATGAGATCTGGAATCAGCTAAGAGGCAGGTCTTTGAGTAGGTCTGTGACATTTCCAGAACTGATCAACTGAGGCAGAATGCTGCTCCAGAGTGAAGGCTACCAAACCAAAGCCGCCCAGAAGCAAAGAAATCAGGGATGAAAAGCCCTATTGCTTATGTGCGCACCTTCACCTCTGGCCGTTAAGTGAATCTTAACGTAACGGGCTGCGCCACCATCCTTTGTTCTCACTGGCATCTGTGCTCTTCACCCTCCGACATGGAATAAAGACCATCAGCTCTACAGAATCCCTCTGGCCTTCAGTACTACTAACACACACGTCCAGCGCGCGGGAGGCTGCAGGAGGCTGCTGCGGACTGCCTAGCTACGTCAGTCGTTTGGCAGATCCCTTCCGATAACATACGCTTCTATCAGTTATTGACTCCAGAGCTCTGTTAATTCACCGAGACTGAGGCTGTTCATGAGCGAGGTCTGAATGACTGCTGGAAGGGGTGCAGCAGAGCCCGTGGCAACCGTGGGAACAGGCCCCACGCTGAGGTCCCATTGCTCCATGTTAAACGGATACACTTCCGGGGATCCTTCCTGAGTTCAAGTCAATCACACCTTAGACACCAACCTCACCCCAACAGAGGGCTGTCATATGACTTAGAAGTTAGAACAAGCTTTACTAGAGGATTTCTGGCTGCCCCCGGGTGCCCCCTTCCCCTCCCCCCAAACTGGAGTTATAGATGACTACGAACTTACTTGTGGATGCTGGTAATTGAACCCAGGTCCTCTAGAAGAGCTGCCAGTGTTCTTAACCACTGAGCCATCTCTCCAGTCCCGGCTACCTCCTTCTTAACCTACTTCTTCAACAACATATCCGCATTTTCGGCGAGACTGCTGGAGCTACCCCATTAAGTTCCAGATAATTTCTCATTTGAGACCTTCCATGCAACATGCACCTCTAAAGGGCTGACGAGTCCCTTTATGTCCTCTTTACGGCAAGCTGGGGAGCATCTTGTGTTTCTCTGTCTCCTCCTTGCTACATTAAAAAATGATAATCTACCTCCCCATATGGCCGGAGTTTGAGTGGAGTTGTGCTTAGCGCCTAGTATTGATTAGTACTCGTTTATAACTGGTATGATGCTTTCCCAACAGGGCGCACACTACACTTCCCAGCGTCAGGCCACAAAAAGCTTTGGGCCGTACGAGAAACGGAAGACCTGGCAAAGAAAAACCTGTCATCAATGTCTTCTCTCTGCAGTTACTGCAAGAGCCATTTTGCTGTCTGGCCTTTGTCTCAGATCACAGGCAGGAAGTCAGTGCTGGCCTTATCGGGCTCTCGGAGAGAGCGTCCCGCTGCTCACCAATAGGACATGGGAACCCACGCGAGGGAGGCAAGCTAAAGACAGCCCAGCGCTGTGCGTCTGGGCTGTACTGTGCTGGTGTGCGGTAAAGCTTGCAGGTGCGTCTCTGGCATTCACAGGATCAGGACAGCCGGAAGCGGTAAGGCAAAAGAGAGGAGAAGGACCCGTGTCATCTGTGTCCCTTCACCTTCGCTAGCTGACCCATTTAAAGTGCACAGGGGGAGAAAAAACAGCATCTTTACAATAACAACAAAAAAGCGAGAACTAAGTTCATTTATACATAATATTTAGCTCAAATAATGGACTTCAAGATATTGAAGCTTATTTTTGCCCTTCTACAAAGGATGCTTTAAGGTTGCCATGGCAATTCCAGTTATCAAGAAGCCATAAGAATTGTATGTTTCTTTTTGATTTGTGCAGTACATGACTTATATCTTTAAGGTCACAACCCAAGATTATTGATCAAACTCCAAGTATAGAGTTTAAGAATGCGTCCATTTGCCATTTAGAATTTTTTTGTTTGAATTTTCCTTTTCTGCCCTTTTCTCATTTTTAAGTAGCTTCTATTCTCTAATATGCATTTTATTTTATATGGTTATATGGAGGTTGCTTATTCAATACAGTCAAATATCCAAGTCTTTTTTATAGTATAGACTTTTCGCTACCTCAAAGAAAGTCTTCTTATTCTTGAGGTAGGAGAAAATCTCAATGACGTTGAAGAAAAATAATCTCCATTTTGTTCTCATTATTTTGAATTTTGTTTCTTGTGTTTGTTTTTGTGTACTATGTAAGGAAGCATTTTCCAGCTGAAAATTGTTCCAAAACTGTAAATTTAATAACTTATCTTTCTAGTGTGTGTGTGTGTGTGTGTGTGTGTGTGTGTGCACAAATGTACATTTGGGGACTGCACATGTACATATGTTCACATGTGTGTGGACAACAGAAAACAACCCTGACTGACATTCCTTGGGTATCTTGTGCTTTTGAGACAGGCTCTCTCACTGACATGGAACTTTCCAAGCAATCTAGGCTGGCTGGCCAGCGAGGCCCAGGAATCAGCTTACTTCTACCTCTCTAGCACTGGGATCGGAGGCACATACCACCCTGCCTGGCTTTTATTACCTGGGTTCTGGATTGTGAGCTCAGGTACTTGTGTGCAAGGCAAGCACTTTATTGACTGAGCTATTCAAGTGTCATTTGTGTATTAATGCTATCTCACTGATTTATTTTTGCTGCTCTTATACTTTTCCTTCCTTAAGACTTATTTTTATTTTTAATTAGGTGTGGACATATGTGTCTGTGTGTGGGTATGTGCTTGTGCATGCCAGTGTCCCCAGAGGCCATCAGATCCCCTGGCACTGGAATTACAGACAACTGTGAGCTGTGGGAGCCAGCCTCAGGTCTTCTGCGAGAGCAGCAGATACTCTTAATCACTGAACCATCTCCCAAGCCCTCTTGAAGTTTTTTCTTTCAGTTCAGTTTTTACACCGAGAGCGATACATATTTTAGACTGATACCTTCTATCTCTTCTTACCATTTATTTATTTATTTGCCCTGGTGTTAAATGTGAGCCTAAAATTTGATAAGCGATTGACAGTTCTCCAGGAAAGTAGGCAAAAAAGCATATGATCTCTTTGGCTTCCAAGCTAGAGAGTCCAGTTGAGCTGCTAGGGGATCTAGCTGTTTGGATCCAATGCATCCCTCTGCAATAGGAAGAAAAACCCTAAAGTTAGCGAGCAAGATGGACTAAATGCTGAACCCTGCATTCACACAGACACCTCGCCACTGGGCTCCGTTTTCTGATATCACCAATTATTCATTATTCATAATCATCACCTAAGATGATTGATGACCAAATAGCCCAGGTTTTGATAATACAAGGGCATGCAGATGAGTTAGGGGGAAAAAGTCAGTTGCAGTGATGAGGAGATGAAGGAAAGTTTGAAGTCATATTGCGGTAAGTGCCTGTTGCTCACATTACATAATGAGCCAGTGTGTGTATAGTGCGTTCACAGAGCTCATGCTGCCTGGCCTTCCATGCTGTGCCGGGACATCTGAGACAGACAACCTAGAGGAAGGAAAAGAATTACTCTTGGTAGTGGTTTCATGGATTTTGTGGAAGATTATGGCAGGAGCACCAGAAGAAACAAAAGCTATTTGCCCTCACGTTGGAAAACAACAACAGAATGGTAAAAGTCTGGGGCCTCATTGTCCCCACCAAGAACAGATTCCCAACAACTCGGTTCCTTTCACAAAAGCTCACCCTCATCTTAAGGTTCCACCTCCACCTCGTAATTCCACAGACTGGTGGCCAAGCCTTCAGGCTTTGAGAGACGATCCAGATCCAATCTACAGCATGGCCCTACAGTCTGAACATTGTCTACAGTCTAGCCTTCAGCAAAATATTCATTCTTAGCATAAGTACTCATTTTGTACGCAAGAAGTGTAAAGTTGGTCCAAGGTCTTGCACACAACACCTTGAAGTAAAAAAGAAATGAAACAACTCACCAGAAGCCTTAGTTAGGTGTAGTGGGTTTTCTCTCCTCTGTCTGTGAGAATCTATCAGCTCAGAAGACGGGGAAATAAAGAGGAAGGGAGCAGTCCAGGAACTGGTTATCTCAGGGGACTCTGCTTTTGACCACCACCCAAAGCTTTAATGAAATGTGCAAAAGCATATTTTTAAGCAATTTACAAAGCAACTCATAGACCAGACCAAGTTAATGCTCTTCGATTCAAACAACTAATTTCATTTTTCATATCCTTTAAGCCATAAGTTTCCTATCTGTAAAATTTTAAAACATTTATAGAAGCCTCCTACATGGCAGCTTTAAGAGTATGTCACAGTACAATCAAAAGATTGTTTTTAGTATAAGGTTTCTTTTTTTCTACAGTGGAACTTTCTTTGGTGGGAAAGGAAAGTCTGAAACATGCTGACTCTCTGGTTCTGACAACAGAGAGCCAGAAAATGAGATTATCAATCCATTAACTGCTTGTAGTCCACAGTAGGAGTGTCTTGCCCAAACATTGTCTGTACTCTTCTTCCTGTCGCTTTTCTTGAGTTAAACTGTGAATAAATTATGAGAGATCTTTTTATTACTCAAGGAAATTCTGACTGTTCGGCCTTACTTCCCACAACCAAAATTAGATATCGATCCGCTTGAATTCAGTGAACAAGACAAGCAACTGCATACCCAAGGATGCTTACTTTTCCAAGTGTCTGTTTCCTGTTGTAGTGCTGAGTGCTGCAGCGGGTCTCAGCCAAGGAAAGCAATTATTTTTCAAAAAGAGAACCATCCAGGCTAGTCATTCGTTCAATGCAAGAAGTTGAACAGAGGATGAAACAAGAACCCCCACCCCTTACTTAAAATCACATTGGAGCCTTCCTGTAATCCTGGGTCCGTGACCAGAGATCACATTTTAGTGATCTCTGTTCAGCTGTGTCTGAACAAGGTTCTCCCACTTTGTCCAATAATGAATCACCTTGGACAGGATCCAAGACTAAAATGTCTGCGTTATATTCTGCATAGTAATGGGTTAAGTTTATGCAAGGTCCCAGCTCAATTATTCATAAACTTTGTTTCTTTCTTTCTTTTTTTTCTTCTCTGTATCTTAACATGCAGCCTTGACCACCAGGCTCACATCGATGGCCAGTTTCTCCTCTTCATTGCAATTCTGTCTTAATGCAAACGCTTCGTCTTGAGAGACATTCATCTCCATGCCGGAACTGTGCACTCTGTAGTTTTCCTTCCTAGAATATAAAACAAGATCTTGGATTCAATTGGCCAACAGAAACATTAGCTAAATGAGGCTTTCCTCAAATGTCACTCATTCGTTCAGCGAGTCTTTGCAGAGCCCCTCATGGGCTCTAGGCACCGTGCTCGTCTGTGAGTTCAACAGGGAACGAAACAGATGTATGTATGCTTGCTGCCTATGGGTGGTTACAAAGCAACCGGGAAGGGAGAAACAGACTAATAACTATTACACATGGTGCTAAGTGGCTAGAGGCTGCCGCTTAGGATAACAAATAAGACCCTGCGGATGGATAGCATTTAAACAAAGCCCTAAAGGATGAAGGGGGCCTGGCTGAGCATCCAACTGGAAGAAACTACCTGGTTAGCTGAACAGTATGGTCCAGCTTTTCTCCCACAAAGCCTTGCTGCCCATCATGGCGTCCTCTTTCCTCTACAACCTCCTCGAGCAGTTCATCTGTTCCCCAGGACTTACCACTTAATCACAAGCTGGGTTGTATTGTTCTCAGATGGTTCCTGTGGTTAAACTCGTCTCGTCAACACGTTTTGTCAACCCACCGAGGACAGAAGGCACGTACCCCTCTGTACCAAGTACCGTCTCGCGCGGCAGCGCTGGAGCAGAACCGACGAGGGTGGCATTGAAATGAACTGAAGGTGGACATTAGGTCCAGCGGGGCAGGTGAACATCTTCGCTATCTCCATCTGCTCACATTAGCTGAAATGCAAATAGATCGGCCCCATCTCTCTCTGTTCTATTTAGCATTTATATGACACCTTTCAGCACAGAGAAATGAGTAAGTGGATCCAGAAGCGGCTGTTCCGTGTGCTTCCCCCCTCCCCCCCCCCCCGCTCTGGCCAGGCATCTGGTCCCCACCTGCCCACCCTCAGCCCCTCCTCCCCGCAAGGAGCAGGCTGCACGCACCCCTGTTTCTGTTTTCAACACGGTTCTTCCCATGGAGCTGCATGCTGTTGAAAGAATGCATTGTCCGTGTGAAGGGAAGAATGAACATGGGGAGCGCGCTACAAATCTGAGCCGCCAAGTGATAAATGAGCAATGGAAAGGATCCTGACATCATTACGGTGTTCCTGAACATGCTGTCTGTTCCAGCCTCCCCAGAATGCAACTGTGGGGAGAAAGGACTGCTGGAAGGGTGGCCCAAGCCTGGCTTGGGAGTCACCAAATCGGACCATTCCAACTCAGTTGTCCACCCCACCCCCATGCAGGTTCTGTCAGTTGGCGATGTAGACATTTTATAGAAATTTCTAGGCTCACATCTCGGCAAATCTTCCTATAAGGCACATCCCCTTTAACCAGACGACAGTGAGCTTGCTTTTTAATTGTTCCAAGTGTTTTTACACGTGAGACCCCCAGCTCCTACCCTAGGCTCTGGAGAAGTCTCCTCCCAGCTCCCCACACATCTGGACCAGCCCCCTCTACAGAACCTGCCTCTCATCCTCCCTGGCTCTCAGCTCTACCAGCACTCAGGACTGGCAGTGATCTGGGACAGGCCACCTGTTGCCTGGCAAGGCCGCTTATCTGGTATTGATTCAGGGATGCAATGAAACTAGCCAGGACCAACAGGGACATCTTTTTAAAATTCTTAACCTCCTGAGGACTGCCTGGTGCACTGAGTAAATAAATGACCCCATCCTCTCACCTGCTGACCCCCAGAGGAAAACCTGAGGATTCTGGGGGACAAGCAATGAACAACACACTAATTTTCTTGGCACCTCTCCAATAGTCATTGCAGGTGGAAAATGCTCCAACTTGTGTTTCAACTTCAGCATCCACCGAAAGGGGTTCAAAGCCTGGTTCCATCTCTTACGAGCTGTGAGGCCTGGGGCAAGGGTGACAACTGATCATTGTCAGCTTGACTAGATTTGGAATCACCTAGAAGATGCCTCTCTGGGTGTGCCTGTGAGGGGGTTCCATAGACATTTAACTGAAGAGGAAACCATCTCCCACCCCCCAGGATGTGAGCAGTACCATCCCGTGGACTGGGATCCCAGACTTAAGAAAAAGTAGCAAGTGAGTGGAATCCCAGCATGCATTTGTCTCTCCTTCCACACTTCAGAGGCAATGTGACCAGCTGACTCATAGTCCCACCACTGTGAAGACTGTACCCTCTCAAACTATGAGTCAAAATAAACATCAATGCCTTGCTCAAGTAACTTTTGCCTGCTCTTTTATTGCAGCAACGAGCAAAGCAATTCATACAGCAAGTCCCTCAGTATGCAGTAAGCCAGGGGGCATGGTAGCCCATGTCACGTAAAATATGAAGATCAAGTAATAACATAGAGAAAGTCCTCAGCACAGTGCCTGGCACCAAAAAGGGACATGCTAAAGGCTCATTATTTATTGCAGATCTACTTAACATGCCACACATAACATACACGCTTTATTCCATCCTGTCGTGGAACCCCACAACTCTCCAAGGCACGGTCGGTGTTTCTAATGATTCTTCCATGCCACTCACCTTGTTTCCCTGAGAGAAATATTTTCATGTCAGTGGCTATTCCTGTCTGCAATTTTCCATTGAAAAATTGCTCCAGGATGGGGGCTTCCTCAGTGGAAGCTTTCTCCATTAGCTCGACAGAGGGGAAATGGGAGGGCAGGCCTTGACCCTCCATTACCAAGAAATCAACTGTAGAAGTGAGTCTCTCTCTCTCTCTCTCTCTCTCTCTCTCTCTCTCTCTCTCTCTCTCTCTCACACACACACACACACACACACACCACTGGGCCAGACATGGTGATTAATGAGAGCCCTTGAAGATTAATACACTTTCTTGTTTAAGCTCTGAAAATTAAAGATCTTGGAAATGTGAGCCCAAGATGGAAGAAAAGAAGAAAGAACGTGATTCTCTTTCTAGTTACATTGGCTTCCCAAACCCCAGTCCCCGGCTGTCAAATTTTGGAGCCTTGCCTGTTCCTTGTCTTGGCACATAGCTGTCTTTTTGTTCATTCTCTCCTCAGAAAGGACAAAATGCTCATCATAGATCCTTAGCAGTTTTCAGGTTACCAAGTGAGGGAGCGGAGCAATTGGTTGTACTGGCTCAGAGCAGATGTGGGCCCAAGCAGCTGTTACCGCTACACCTTGCTGAAGCATGAGTGTCCAGGCTGGGATAGCCTGAGCTCATGGACTTTGGAGAAAGCCAAGATACTTCAGCTAGACTTTTCTTCAGGTCCAGCTTCTCAGAGCTCAGTGCTACCCAACACTGTCATGAAGTGGCCAATACCTATCCTGAAAGGAATTCCAAAACCAGCTCCCAAGAGCCACCATGGACCCCAAATGTCCATATCAGAGTAAAATCACCTAAATGAACACGGTTGACTCCTGATCACTCTTTGCTGTAACAGAAATGCTATTCCAACTTCCACGTAGACCTGAGGCCAGAAGCATCTAAGAGTCTTATTTTCTGGTCTATGAAAATGACAAGGCTGAGTCCAACCAAACTATTCTCACCTACAGCTGCACATCTTGTCCACGACGGGGCCAGACTCTGAAGCCAGGTCTTGGTCTTTGCCTGAGGATGAGTGGAGAGGAAAGGAAAGCACCGGAAACAGGGGGAGCAGCAAACAGCTGGGTGGGATCAGTAACTGAGCTTAGGTTTCTCCTACTTCTTTAACACCTGACAAAACGCTGCAGATCTCAAGTGGCCTAAACACTAGTTTCTCTCCCAGCCCGTATTCACAGATGAGGTTCTCTAGCCAAATAAGCCTCCTATGTCAGAGGCTTCATGCAGCCTTTGCTGATCCTTGGGTCTCAGGTCCTGACCAGTGGGTTTCTGCTGAGGGAGGGGAGGGGCTGTGTCCCCGGCACCTGGCCGCCCACATGGCTTATGCCCTGAAATAATTACACGGAAACTGTATTCTTTTAAAAACTGCCTGACCTCTTATTGGCTAGCTCTTACATATTGACCTAACCCAGCCTCTTATTGGCTAGCTCTTACATATTGACCTAACCCATTTCTAATAATCTGTGTAGCCCACGAGGTGGCTTACCAGGAAAGATCTTAACCTGCGGCTGTGTCGGGAGTAAGAATCATGGCAACTCTTGACTCAGCTTTCTTTCTCCCAGCATTCTGTTCTGTTTACTCCACCCACTTACGGGTTGGCCTATCAAATGGGCCTAGGCAGTTTCTTTATTAATTAACCAATGAAAGCAACAGATCAGAAAGAAATCACTCCCACATCAGGTTTCAGGTATTGCTCAGCCTGTAGGATTCTGCCATAAACCAGCCACATCTTCACTGGGCAATAGGAGGCACTCTGCCCCCCTGATACTCCAGCATTTGTCCTCCACTGCTAGCTGACCCTCATCTTAAGGGAAACATCCACGCAAGTAAATCTAATTCTGCAAAAAAAAAAAAAAAAAAAAAAAAAAAAAGAAAAAAAAAACTCAGGTGCAGAGAAGCTTCGGCTAACTCGGGGTTTCAGATGCTATGGAAGTTGGTCCCAGGAGAGAGCCCAGGCAAAGGCTTCCTTTCAAAGAATCCCTGGTAGGATCTCAGGGGTGCCAAGGTCATGGACTGCTTGACTGCACCAGCGCCCTGAATTTATGTAATGCCGTGACTTGGGAACTGCTTCCTATGAAGGCTTTCTGCCTCCAATTAGATTATGAACTCCCAGGAGTGAAAAGGCTAAATGGGAACAATGGCTCATGATAATCTGGACTCTTTTTGTTTAGTATGAACCTCACTGGTCACATCCTGCCATCCTGGGGATGGGGCCCTCAACATACCAATGTGGGAAGATATGGCTCAACCCATCATACAAGCCAACGGCCATGGGACACATAAGTCAATAAATTAGACTTCAACACAGGTAGGAAGGGATCCCAAGGCCTAGAGCTGTCTGGAGAACAGCTCTGAGACACAGGAGTGACAGTAACTCTCACTGTCCTGGAGACCAGCTCTGACACACGTGAGTGACTGTGGCTCTGACTGTCCCAGAGACCAGCTCTGAGACACGTGAGTGACAGAGGCTCTGACTGTGCTGGAGACCAGCTCTGAGACACAGGAGTGACAGTGGCTCTGGTACCCCTGAGAGCCAGGAGCCTTGCTTAGGCCTCCCCTGACACTGAGTAGTCTCCATCAACTTACCAGCGTTTCCTGGCAATGTTTGGGCCTCAGGATTGCTCAACCATCTCATCAATGAAAACCCATACACTTAGGGGGGAAAAACTAAATAAAGAAAACCACATGCACAAAAAGAGTAACTTCATGTTGTCTGTGAAAAACCTCAGAAAATGTCAAGAAGTGCTGAGTCAGGAAATTCTACCCTAATAGCTTTCGTTGGAAACGTTTACCATTTCAGCTTTATCTCCTCTTTCCTTTTAGACAGATCCTCCTCGGAGACATTCAAGTGCAACAATGCCATCATTCAGGGCTTTAGGTTCCCAGAGGGCTCAGAGCTGAGCCAAGGCCAACGTACACCCAGAGAGAGAACAGACTAAAGACACAGTGATCTCCTCAGCCCACCTGAACCGAGGGAGAGACGAATCACATGTCACACACCAGCATCTTGCTGTCCTCTAGTCACCAAAATGAGTACTTGATTCATTGCTTTCCTTAGGAAGTCCACTGAAAAGATATGCCACGAAGTTAAAGTTCCAAGGACTCTGAAGGGAGGCCAGCAAGCACTGTTGGTGGCCCTCACATCACAGGACAAGATCAACTAAGGACTGACCACTTAGGGGCGAGGGAATGTTTCAGTTAGTAAAGGGCTTGCTACACAAAGCCTAGGGACCCAAGTTCAATCCCCGGTACCTATGTTTAAAAAAAGAGCTGGGCTGGGCAGTGGTGGCGCACGCCTTTAATCCCAGCACTCGGGAGGCAGAGGCAGGCAGATCTCTGGGAGTTCGAGACCAGCCTGGTCTACAGAGCTTGTTCCGGGACAGGCTCCAAAGCCACAGAGAAACCCTGTCTCGAAAAACCAAAAATAAATAAATAAATAAAAATAAATAAATAAAAAATAAATAAAAATAAAAAAGAGCAGGGGTGGGGGCAGAGATAGGAGGGTCTCTGGTGCTTGTTGACATGCCAATCTAGCTGAATTGGTAAGCTCCAAGTTCAGCGAGAGACCCTCTTTCAAAAACTAAGGTGGGGAGTAATAGAATAAGATAGTTAACATGGACCTCTCCCCTACATCCGTGTTTGCATGCCCACGTGCACATGTACACACATGCAAATACATAGATACACAAAAATAGTAAGATTGACCTATCTGGCCGTATGTGAGTGGCATAGTGCTATACACCTCTAAATCCAGCACTTGGGAGGCCGAGGGAGGAAAGTTGTGAGTTCATGGCCTACCTGAGCTACAAAAGGAGACGCTATCTCAAAAGCAAAGTCAGGCAAGGATTTTATTACAGGACCCTCACAAGACAAGAATACTACAGCCATGTTTTAACTGCCTTCACAGCTCAGTCTTCCACTTGGGGGTCTCAGATCATGCCAAGGTGCCAGCTGCTTCCTGGCGAAGGACAGTTCCTTGAGTGCTCCCACTGCTCCCTCAGCTTGGTCATCTAAATGGGACACTGCCTTACGTGAAGCCAACAAGTCATCAGGGAGGCATTGGAGTGGGGCTGTACACACACAGAAAGAGAAAACCAAAGAATACAGTGTGCTCAAACTTGTTGATGGCTGCTTAGCATCCTCAGTCAGAGATGAGAAGGGCATCTTCAAAGCAGAACCACAAATAGCCAAGAACTTAGAGGCACATTCCCTCCTCAACATGCTCATGGCCAAAGACGCAACACCAAAGAGATTCACCAGCTTCCAGGTTGGCACCCAACGAGCCTTATTCTGGAAAGTCCATCCTTAATTCTTATGTTCAGTCAATGATCCCATTGTTCTCCAACTTGAGAAGAGAAATAATATGTTCAGAACAAAAGAAAAACTGGTGCCAGAAGTGATCCTTGGCCACGCAATCGTCATGCTAGAACAAACAATGCATCCATCATCCATATATGCTGATTTGGAAACAGCATGTTAATTGACCAAACATGATGAGGTCATCATCCTTGGACATACGAGTGGAAGGAACAGGCTGAGCCAGAAACCTGAGACCTTTCCAAAAGACAAACGTGAGCAGAAAGTTTCGCTGGAGTTAGGACCAAAGAGGCAGGACTCACCACCATCAGAAAGCAGAGCTGTGGGCGGGCACAGCCACCACCAATGGGACCATGGTGCCAAGGCTCAGGAGACTGTGCTGCTGGTTTCATAGTCCCCATGCTTCTCCCCTGGAACCATATGAATGGATCCATTGCCTGGATGAAAGGGAGGGAAGCATAGCTCATGAGCACCTTCTCGTGTGCCTCTTCACTGTCTGCAATCTTGCCAGCTCCTCACCTTACAAAGAACATTCTGAGCACATAAACAACCCCCACCCATGGACCAGTCATCAAATCAAGTCATCGTTTATCTGCAAAAGGTGCTCTGGCTGATTGAAAGCCAAGGAGGAGGGTCGTTAACATGGTGCTAGCTTCTATTTGAGAACAGTCTCTGACAGTGTAGCCAAGTAATGAGTGTGTTGGGAACCAGAAGGAATCTGTTGATCCTCTTACCACACACTCCGAGAAAATACCCCTGGTAGCCCCTCCTATCCATTCCACAGCTTTCCAGGATGCTCCCATGAGTGTTCATTTCATTTTGGAAACCAAAAGCCTTCCTGATATTAGGAAGTATTATTATTCAAGGGCTGCCAAGATGGCACAGTGTGGAATGGGTGTTTGCTATGCAAACCTTAGGACCTGAGTTCGATTCCTAGAGCCTGTAAAAGAGAGAGGAGGAAACAGGCCCCAGGGAGTTGTCTTCTGACCTCCACACATGCACTGTGACATGTACATGCCCCCCAAACACAGTAACAATAGTAAGTAAATTTGAAAACAGTTTCTTAAAGTGTCACCCTAAGCAAAATTCTCTCTCCACCTCAAAGCTTCCTTCTTTCTGTACCTGGTCCTGACTCTGATGGGGCAGATAGAACAAGCCCCGGCTCCTCCTCTTCCCTCCCTCTCTCCCAGAGCAGAAGAGGGGATGGCAGAGTGAACTAGGAGTGCTTGGGGGTTTTGCTTGAAGCCAAAGAAGCCATCTTCTGACTAGGAATCTTCTCTTTGCTGGAGGTGTTCAGATACTGCTCATGTCCTTAATAAGCTTACCACATGCTTCTCGACCTGTGGGTGCCGACCCCTTTTACCAGGGTAACATAGCAAATATTTATATTACAACTCATAACAGTAGCAAATTTAGGGTTATGAAGTAGCAACAAAAATAATTTTATGGTTGGGGTCACCACAACACGAGGAACTATACTAACGAGTCATAGCATTGGGAAGGACCACTGGCCTAGACTGTCAGCATGATTTTCAAATTCTTACCTCCTTAGAACTCTAATCTGGGACAGTCCCCTGGCGCAGGCTGATTATGCTAATCTGCTTCTGTTTTCATCCCCAACTCCATGCCATTCCAAAGGAACTCTGAGGCCAGGATGTGGCCATCCAGGCTGTTCATCTGAGACCTACATATCCCATCCACCCCAAACTGCTGCCCTGGTGACCACACTGAGGAGAGGAGCTGAGCATAGTCACTCACTGACTTTAGAACAGGTCTGAGCAGGTTCTGGAAGGAACCTGGGCATCCTGGGAAACCTGGACGCTTGCAACAAGATAGGGAAAAGGAGGCAAAGGCCCAAGGAGGACATGTGCCCTAACTCCACAAGCTCTTTCCTCCATGGAGAAGAGCATGTTGAGAGAGTTCCAGAGAGGTCTCTCCACAGTACGGAAGGTAGGCAGGGGCCATACTTGAGGCCTGTTCTGATGGGCATATTCCCAGCCTTCCTTCACCTGAATTGATGATGCCTTAAGAAGGGGCGGACAGATGCCACAGTGTGTTTCCTAAAGCTCTCAACCTAGCTAGCACTGTCTCACTTCCTCTTCCTGTGAATCTGCATGGGATAGTGAAGGACCAAGGATCTACTTAGCCTCTCCCAGATGGGAACCCACGCATTAGGGCATGGAAACATTTATTATCTGCTGTCTTCAGCTTTAGGGCTTCGGTCAATATCCAGGGACATCCAGCTCCACCATGCTTAGGGTGTAGACACGATCTCTACGCTTGTAGCATAGACACCGCACACAGTCCTCACAGGACAAAGGCTTTCAACTCAGCCACCATGTCTGACATGTCCACATTTTAGCACTGTTTGAAGCAGGGAGATAGAGCGTGTTTCACATACGGGCACCTTGCAAACAAGGCTCTATTGCGCAGTCGGATCCCTACGAGGGAAAGCAGACAGCTCCTGGGAAAACATGCCTGCGCCCACATCAACACTCAAAGAAAACCATCTAATGCTCAGAAACGTGGCCATTTATCTCAAATCAAAGGATAAGGTGGAGTCCCAAGACCCCACCACCAGGATGCTATCCGTGGAGACCAGCACTCCTTCTAGGACCTTAGTGACCAATCCCACCACAGAGGGCTCTGGATTCTGCTTTGGAGAAGGGAGTGTCACCTGTTGGTTCCTTAGAGTCTCTCACCTCTGCTCAGTACTTCTGGGACCCCTGGCCTGATATCATCACCCTCAGATACAACTTTGCTCTGGTCTGGGGTTGGGAGATTTTTGGGGTACCATGGTCTCTCATCTTACAGAAGACGAGTTCATAAAGGAAGCTGGACTAGTGTGGAACTGGAGGTCCAGACCACAGTTCTGGCCTGGACATTAATAATTGTGAGAGTCTCTACACAGTTCTGGCCTGGACATTAATAATTGTGAGAGTCTCTAAAAGTCACCGGATTTTCTGGGTGTGAGGGTCAGTCTTGACTGTCAACATTATTAGAACTGTAGTAGACAGAGATACATCCCTCAGTGGGACTGTGATTGTGTTTCCAGTAAGGTCCAGCTGGTTAGGAACCCCTCCCTTAATCTTAGTGGTACCTGTTCCAGCCCTGGCTCAGATATGAAGATATCTCGGGTGCACACAGTCCTACACACCTTTTTTGCTCCTTGCTAGTAAGTGCACAAATCCCATTGCTGTCTCTGCTGACACCAGAACTCAACTTCTTCAGCCTCTAAACTGGACCAAAGACTGGTGGTTCTGCAGGAGTCACCCAGGCCTTCAGAACCTGCCTGGGACTGCCCAGCCATCCAGCTTCAGGGGTTAAACAGCTTCTGAGATCCCTGCCACTCTGGCACATGCAATGTCAGGCTACCCGTTCCTTACCGTGGAAGTCAACCACACGAGTCCTTATTTCATTTTAGCAGCTCTGTTCCTCTAGAGTGCCCTGGCTAGCACACTGGCGTTCATTTGAAAATTGGAAATACTAAGAATACATGATTGCCTGCTTCAGTTGGCCTAGGAGTGTCGGTCATAACTGCTCAGCTCTGGACTGGGTCAGGAGGTCAGACCCTGAGTGTGAGCAGCGGACTTTGATAAAGAATTGATCTCAAATCTTCCAGAACCATGACACTGTGGCCAAAGTAACAATAATGCCTCTTAAGGATGAAGTCTGTATACATTAATAATGGCTACTTGGTATCTGATGGGCGGGTCCCACAAACCAGGTGCTATGACCAATGCTCTGGCTTTCCCACATGCCAGGCGCTATGCCCAGTGCTGACGCTTTCCTCCTTCAATGTTTCCCATCTCTCCTGAGAGCCACTATGACACCCAGGTTCTGTTCTGCACACCAGCTTGTTACATGGACCAACTGAGCTTGGATTCCTGTGCATTAATATAGTCTCATTTCCACTGGGATTCCCTGCTCTCCCAAGTGGAACTTTCTGAACATCAGCTAACTGTGCCTTGGGTCTTCACTCAACCTTCAGATGCCATACTGTGCAAACTGGGTGGGGCTTTCTCTAAGCAGACGCCCAGGATCTGAGCCTGGGTCACTCATCCCGATTCATCGCAGCTGCTCGCACTCGGGGCCTGTGATCGAACCACAGACTGCTGCGTGAGAACTGAGTTTCCCATGGCTTCAGTTCTCTCTCCAGAACAAGCCAGCCCAGCTAGTAGTGCTTCTAAACCGCAACAACCAGTTAATCATTTTTCATGCTTTGTTTAGACCAAGAATTTGGGGAGGACTCAACTGGGTGGTTCTGGCTTATAGATTGCATTAGCTTTATCGCTGTAACAAAATACCCAAGATAAGCAACTTATAAAGAGAAAGGGCTGATTTTGGCTTCTGATCTCAGATGTTTCGGTCCATGACCAATAGAACCCTTTGCTTTAGCCCTGAGCAGACTATCACTGTGGGAGCTGATGACAGAGCAAAGATGCTCACCTCACGGGCCAGACATGAAAAAAGAGAGGGAAGAGACTGGGTTCCACAAATATCCCTAATGTTCTAAAGCCCACCACAGGTCCACTTCTGAAAGGTTCCATCATCTCCTCAGACCGCCAAGCTGGAACCACGCCCTTATCGTGTGGGCCTGTGGAGCGCAGTCCAGCGAGAACAATAGCACGGTCTCTCATGCACTTAGAATCAACAGGTGGGGAAGTTTCCACATCTGAGGACAGCGAGAACAGTAGTATGGTCTCTCATGCAGTTAGAATCGGCAGGTGGGGAAGTTTGCACATCTGGGGATAAGCCAGATGTGTTTCTCTTCTGGTAGTCTGGGGCCTCCCTGAGGGGCTTCCTTGGGCTTTCTCCTGGTATGGTGCTTTTGAGGGCAAATGGAGACTCACGTGACTCGGAGCTCAGCACTAATACTCCAGTGGACAAGATAGAATGCACCTGGGCAGGTCTTGGGAGTTACATAGTATCGCTATCGGGTTCGGCAGTTATAAGATCCCAGGATAGAGAGGTGCTTGTCAACCCACATTCCATGGGCTATTTCAGAGACACTGGGGAAAAACACCATGCTGGGTGGGAGAGAATACTGCAGCCCCCTTTGAAAATACAGCGGGTGGTCTGGTAAATCATTCGGAATCACCCCTACAGTTCCCCTGCCATCTGATCCTCATGGCCAGGGCAGAGCCAATGCTGTCTTCTGAGTGGGGTCTTGATTTCCTACTGTCTCCCCAGTTCCTCACTGTTAGGTTTGAAACTCCAGATCTCCTCCCCTAGTCCACAGTGGGCACCCCCAGCTGGATGTTATTCTTAGCGATTGCCTTGGTCACCACAAAGACTCACCATGGGCTTAGCCACACCTGCCAACACCACAGAGAGGGTCCTGTCACACCCACGCTTGCCCCTCATGTCGAGGATTCCAGGCCGAGCTGAACTCTAGAGTCCCTTGAAACAAGCACTCAGCTCTCCTGGCTGCTCCCAGAAGGGTCCAGGCCTCATGGCTGTCACCTCCAGAGATACTTACTCCAAGTCTACACAATAAAAGGCCTGGGCTCCCTTCTTCCTTCTGAGTCAGCATGGAGCTATCCATTTCATCATCTGTGCCAGCAGTTACAAAACTCTGTGTGGACTTCACCACACAGCAGCCAGGTCAACACGGAAAGCAGAGCCAGTACCGTGGCCTTTATCCAGGATAATCCAGGACCCAAACTCTGCAATTTGCCAGAAGTAAAAACTCTGAACCCCCATGATATGAGGCTGAGTACCTTGTTATGCTGTCAGTATTTGCCCTAGGGCTTAGATAAAGTACAGTGTATGAAAATGAGTTGAACATTGCTTCATACAATAAAACATGCTGTTGTTATCTTTGTTTCTGTTGTTGCTGCTGCTGCTGCTTCTGTTGCTGTTATTGCTGCTGTTGTTGCTGCTGCTATTGTTGTTATTGTCGTTGTTGTTTATGCTGTTGTTGTTATGGTCGTTGTTTATGCTGTTGTTGTTGCTATTGATGCTGCTGTTGCTGCTACTGTTGTTGCTGCTGCTGCTGCTGTTGTCATTGTTGTTGTTATTGTGGCCCTCTTTCCCAGGGACTGTGCAGCTTTCTGTCCAAATGTGCCCATCCCCTACTGGCCGCCTCCCTGAAAGCCCAACACATCCTTCACTCCGTTTTCTCCTCTACATCCTACACGAGGAGAATGGCTCAGGAAATGCTCGCTGGCTCCACTTTCCCAGCCCTCCCTGTTGAGGGTGTATAGTGTGAAATTCCACCCTCTGTACAGACCCCTGTGAATGCCACTTTAGGAAGCTCTAGAAGGTGCGGCTGGGGGCCAGTCTCACACAGGCACCCCCAAGCTGTGTTCCTATTGTAGCTTGAATGTGGTTTGCCCTTCAAAGGTTCATATAGGACTCGCGGTCCCAATATGAAAGCGATTGGAGGCAGTAAAAACATTGAGGTCAAAAACAAAACAAAACAAAACAAAACATTGAGGTCAGACTAGTAAGTGGTTAGCGTTGGAGGTGGGGGCGCTAGCTCAGAAGAGATTGCTGCTCACCTGAGGACTGGATTAATTCTTCCAAGACTTTGTTACTATAAAGCAAATACTCCTATTCTGATTTTCTCTCTCCCTCCCTCCCTCAATAGCTCTCTCCCTTCTGCCTCCCTCTCTTCCTATGTCTGCCTTATCTTCTTCTGGTACTCACTATGACACTATCCAGCACCACGAACTGAGCAGACACAGTTGCCATGTGTGGTGGTTTGAATAAAAATGGATCCCATAGGCCATGGAGAGTGGCACTTTTGGGAGCTCTGACTTTGTTGGACGAAGTGTGTCAATGGGGTGGGCTTTTAGGTTTCAGAAGCTCAAGCCAGGCCAAGAGTCATTCTTTCTTCCTGCTGCCTAAAGATCTAGATATAGAACTCTCAGATACCTCTCCAGCACCATGTCTGTGTGAATGTCATCATCTTCCCCCATGACAATAATGGACTGAACCTCAGGACTATAAGTCACCCTCAAATAAATGTTTTCCTTCATAAAAGTTGGTGTGGTCTCTTCACAGCAACAGAAACCCTAAGACAATATGGTCACAGTCTAGAACTATAGGTCAAATAAGCCTCTTCACTGTGTAGGTTGCCTAGCCTCTGATATTTTGATATATCAGTGGAAAATCCATAAATACATTTCATCACCTCCTGCTCTCTCCACTACATCCCATGCTCCCGGTAGGCAGTGGGGAGAAAGCACACAAGGACAATCCAATACTCTTGGATGACAGTGGCTAGCTGTGGATCTAAGAACAGCCTGGAAGAGGTTATCTCCTTCCTCTCCCAGGAGGCTCTCCCAGGCTATGGATGCTTTATTTCCCATCTGTCTGAACAACGCCTTACCGGAAAGAAACATTTTCAATAGTTCAAACTTGATGTTTCTGGGTTCTGCTTATGTGTGAGACATTTGTTTATTTTTTTTTTCTTACTCTGATCTTTCTTGCAGAAGAAAAGAGAAAGCTGACCCAGTTCTGAAGGTTTTGGCCCATTAGCTTGTGTGTGTGTGTGTGTGTGTGTGTGTGTGTGTGTGTGTGTGTGTGTGTGTGTGTGTGAGAGAGAGAGAGAGAGAGAGAGAGAGAGAGAGAGAGAGAGAGAGAGAGAGAGAGAGAGAATATTACCAACAACAGAAGCACCAGTAGCATTGAAGGGGGCTGAAGGGAGACTTTGGAAAACCCAAACTACCTTCCCAGCCCTCCTTGCCTACAAAACCCATCTTATGTCTAGTGGGGCCTGAGAAGACGCCTGAGAGACCTGGCCTCAGCTTCGGGCACTTGAATGACTGGGACAGGTGGAGGGAGGGACAAGGGGAGGAGTGAGAATGGGGGAAGCTATCAGGAAGGGGGAAGCCCTGAACTGAATGGGTCAGAGCACTCAGGAAGAGCGGAAGTGAAGGGCCCAGGTCAGAGGTAAAAGGAAGCAGAAGAGAAGGAAACTGAGAGACATTAGAGGAGATGAGGCAAGCACTAGAAATGAGGAAAGAAAGGAGAAAAAGAAGCTGAGCTTTGTAGGACCTCATAAGAGGGATGGGAGACAAGAGAGGAAGGGAGAAACCCCCAAGTGTAGGTAGGTCCTGTCCTGGAAGTCTGCCTCCACACACATGCCAGTCTAACTGAACCCCAGCTTGACTGTGTTTCTCTGTGACCCCCCAAGCAGGCCAGCAGAGATCATAACAACCTTTAGTCTTGCTCCTGGACACTTGGTCTCCTTTCCCTGGTCCTAAGCCTGCCTCCGTGTCACAGGGCCCACCCTGTCTGCACCAGAGAATTTCCAAGCAAACTTTTTTCCTTTTTTTTAAAAAACTAGTCCTTTGAGAATTCCATACAATTGACCACATTCTCCCCTCCCAGCTCCTGCCAGACCCTCTCTCTCCTACACACCCAACTTTGCGCCCTATGTTTGTTGTTGTTGCTGTTGTTCACCCATCAAGTCCAATTCACGCTGTCCCACGCTCATGGATGTGTGCCCTTCCCCTGGAACACGGCTGACCTATCAGGGCCAGCACCCCTAGAGAAAATGAACTTTCCTCCTCCCAGCAGCTAGCAGATCCTCAGCTATGGGTGGGGTTGCATGTCTCCCTCCCCTCTCCATGCTGGGACTTGGTCTGGCTTCAGCTTACACAGCTGGAGGATGCTGACACACCTCTGTGAGTTCATATATGGGGCTACCCTGTCGCGTCCAAAGGACACTGGAGGGATATGGTTTTAAGGGCTCATCCTTGTGCCCTTGTTTAGACTTGTGTCATCAAAATTTCTTGAGAAAGCGTTCTACTAAGTCTTGAAAAGCATATCCGGGGGTTCATGTACAGCTAGAGTCTAAAGTCTCTGCCATAACTCAACTGGAACAATTGGCTCTGTGGGGGTCTAGTAGGCTTTCTGCCCTTCATGGATAATATTGTTTCTACAGGAAATGTGTTTAGGCTTTAACTCCAGATGTTGGGCTTAAACCATCCCTCAAAGCCCACGTTCCACCCACCCACCCACCCACAGACTGCAATGTTTATATGGCCAGAGGGAGTAGGGGGACAGAGACACTGGTTGAGTGTCCCCTCCAGGATCCCCCCAGAAGGCCCACATGCTCTCCCCAGCATGGCAAGCACCTCCGAGTGAGTTGTGTGTGGAAAAGTTATGTCCTTGCAAGTCAAGGAGTTCTTATTTGAAGCTAAAAGTAAAGGGCAAAAACTGTCAACAGTAAGTAACGGAGGAATGGGGGCGGCATACGAAATGGCAGAACCCTCGAGTTAATAAATAAAGAAGACACATGTCTGGAAGTGACGTTGAAAAGTAGCTTAACAGTTCCATACCGGGAAATCAGCTGTGCCAAGACGCTAGGGAAACTGGCACTTCCAACTATGTTGACTCATGTTCAAGCTGCCAGACACCGAGAGATCGTTCCAATCAAATGAATACCGCCACTTCTGGGAGGGTGGGAAGAGGGGCTGCAAAGAGGAAGAGCTCACAAGCTGTGTCAGAAACTTCAGCATGGGGGCCAGTGAAGGGCAGCCTCCCCTGATCACAACCCCACCAACATGGCAGTGATCAATACATCAGGCCCCTGTGCTGCTTCCTTTGACCTCTTTAGAGATCCACACATGGGCAGCAGGGTGCTGCTTATGAATGACACCAAAAGCACAGAGCTTTGTGACTCCTGAAAGCCAACAAGACAGAGCAGCGCAGGCCGGAGGGTGCAGCCAAGCCCACTCTCCATACGTCATAGGTAGGAGTCAGCAGAATACCCAACCTTTGCTCACAACTGCCTAGGGACTGTCATGTAAAGGGGGCTGGTGTCTGATGGCAGGACAGACCAGGGCTTTCTGGCCCACTGTGGGGACAGGGAGCTCCAGCCCCAGGTACTGGGGTTCTGTGCCTATACAGGACAGAATCACATCTTGTCCTAAATGGGGGGGCTTCAGATGGCCATGAGGGTGGCCATTCCTGAGCACAGCTGGGGTGTAGAGAGCTGTGGAGGCTGTGCTTTGTCAGCCTCCCTCTCTTACTCTAATTAGGAACAGAACAGCTCACTGCTATGTCTAAAATCTCACTGATGTGCCTAAAATCTCCTCTTTTCTTTGAGTCGGGCTCCTCAGTTATGAGGACCAGCAAGAGAGAGGCCTCTGTTTGTCATGTTTTCCCTGAATGGGAAACTTATAGGATACAGAAGGAGGAAGAAGATGGTAGCCGGTCTCGGGGGCAGGGGATGCCCAAGACACAGGAGAAGAATAGCAACCATCTGAGAGTGAAGCAGCTCCGGGGAGCTGGTCTTCTTGTCCTCCATACTGGGTGGCTGTCCCCAGGATGCTCCCACTCCACCAATGCTCAGGTCCTACAGGCTTCCCCACAACTCGCCTGTTTACTTCACGGCTGCACCCCACAGCCCTGCCACCCGCGGCATCTGATGACTTGTCCTCTAGGCTTCTGGACAACTTCAGAATCTGGCATTCCAACAGAGACACTAAGATTGGGAGTTTTCTTATAGGCCAGATGTCCCGTGGCAGCCTCTGTGGAGTCTTACATCACCTCTGGTACTAAGTGCTAAGACAGACTGAGACCCGCAAAGGAGGCATCGGGGTGGACACACATCAGGAAGTACCTGTAGTTTCAGAAAGGGCTGAGGGAAGCAAAACACCTTGCCCAGGAAAATCTCTGTTCCCCTTGTGATGGAGGAGGGTCATCTGTCTATGTGTTACTTTCATTGGTTAATAAAGAAACTGCCTTGGCCCTTTGATAGGACAGAAAATTAGGTAGGCGGAGTAAACAGAACAGGCTGCTGGGTAGAAGGCAATGAGGCAGACGCCATAGCCCTTCTCTCCGAGATGGATGCAGGTTAAAATCTTTCCCGGTATGGTGCTACACAGATTACAAAATATGGGTTAATCAAGATGTGAGAATTATCCAATAAGAGGCTAGAACTAATAGGCCAAGCAGTGTTTAAATGAATACAATTTGTGTGTTGTTATTTCGGGTATAAAACTAGCCGGGTGGCGGGACTCAGCCTGCTGTTCCTTCTACACCCTTGTTCATTGTGATGTAAGTGTTGGCACTGAGGGATTATCCAGACTGGGTTGGTTAACTGAGGTGGGTTATCTGGATTGGGTTCGCTGTAGTCAGTACCATCCCATGGGTCGAAGTGGTAGATGAAGAAAGAGGAACAGGGATGCTGAGCACTGACCTTCATCCCTCTGCTTCCCGCCTGCAGATGGAATGTGATCAGTCAAGCCCCCTGTGGTTCCTGCCACCACACTTCCCTGCCACGATGGACAGTATTCCTTGGGACAATAAGTCAAAATTATGCCTGTTTTCCTTCCTCCCGTCTGTTTGTCCCTCCCTCTTTTCATCCTTTCTTCCTTTCTTCCTTCCATCCATCGCTGTTTCTGGGTATATTGGTGTAGCAGCAAAAGCACTAATAAGATGCCCTATTACCCAGTCTTCTCTCTCAGTTTATGGTGTCAGTGCTCCTGGAACCCACACCAAAGCTAGCACAAGCAAAGCTCACACCTGAGAGCAATGCCCTACTGCATGGGTGGGTGAAAAGTCAGCTCTCCCGTACCAGACATCAAAGGACCTGAACTCACACGCTACAGAGGGAAAGCTACTATGGTAGAGTCAAGTCAGGCACAAGAATAGCCTCTCCCAGTCCGTCTGTTCAGCCGCTGAATGGAAATCCACACTGCACATCTAAACTGATACAGGACAGTTAGCACCAAGACTGTCTTATAAATGGAAATTGAGACGTGGAGAGGCCAAGCCCAGCATCTGATCTAGACACCCAGCTACCACAGGCTTCACCATTCAAAGTCAAGCTGGCTGATCCAGAAATGGGATGATTACAGCATATTTCCCTCCAACCCAAAGAATGGAATTGACAGTCCTAGAAATGAAAAGTCTGCAGCCTGGATGATCCTGGGATCCTTCAATGAAGAGATTAAGCCCACAGTGGTTAGATGTTGGACCCAAGCCTGTTGGCGTTCCCCTCCCGTGGCATTAGGACTGGATCCTGACAGCCGCCCGGCATTCTGCACATTTCTGCAAGCTTTGTCTCCCGAGGACAACTAGCGACTATGACCCCTATAGCAGCATGGTGGTTCTACATTGCCTTCGACAAGCGTTTGTGGCTCATTTTGCATCTCTGATACCGCAGAAACCCAGACGCTAGTATTATATGTCAGAGTTATCACGATGATGACCACAGTGCACTACGGTGTATCTAGACGTGATTCAGCAAGGATGTTTTACAGCAGAAAATGTTACCTGAGAAGAAACATAATCAGTGGTGTTTCCAATATTCACTCTGGGAGCCCCAAGCAGCCACACAGCACCCAGAGGGAGAACAGTATCGTATGTAGAAAGCAATAGAGGCACCATCCCTGGGGCCGCACTGTTATTACAAACAGCTAAGCCCATAAACCACCACCCCGCACCAAAAAAATGAAAGTTCCAATTTTCTAAATCTTGCACTAAGTAAAGCAGTCTTCTAGCACAGAGTTCGTGGGTGTGCTAACTGTAGGTCAGGCTCCACCTTTGGAAACACAGTTCTGAGTCTTTCCCCGTCATGCTCTGGCTCCTAGTCAAGCGTCTCTTCTCCCCTAAAGCTGCCATCATCCAGTGATTGATGCGTTTCTGAACATTCTGCTCAACTTGTCCATTCCCATTGAGCTGCTCAGTGTCTGTGGTTTTCGCTCATGGCCGCTACATTTGATTGTTCCCTCTTGGCCCCTAAACTTTCTGGCAACGCTCAGAAAAGCTCTGGGACACAACTGCTAGTGCTGTGCGTCTCACAAATTCAGTAAAATTTAGCATAAGGGAAGGCCTTGTTTTTGCAGTATTACACATATTGACTTGTCTCTCCCACCAATAAATGCTAAACCCCCAGCATGCATCAAGCTCAAGGCTGTTGGCATGCTATCCGTTGAGTCATGCGGCAGACGGAGTAGGTGAATATTAAACAGAGACTCATTGTTCTAAATCAAGAAATCAAAGCCTTGCAAGCCAGTAGTATGCGTGCATATGTATATATACATACACACACCACACACACACTACACACATACAACACACACACATTTATACACATCTACCACATACCACACACACACACACACCACACACACACTACACACATAAAACACATACACATTTATACACATCTACCACATACCACACACACACTACACACATATCACACATACACATATATACACATCTACCACATACCACACACACACCAGACACATACACACACAAGCACACAACATACACTACACACATACACACCACATATATACACCACACACATGCATACATACACACACCACACATACACACACCACACACATATATACCAAACACACACATATACACATATACCACATACACACACATACCACACACACAGACATATGCATACACATACATACATACATATAAAGGCCAGCACAAGACACAACATACTAAATAGATGTCTCAACTTTTAAGGCTCAAAGAAGCATCTGAGTCTCATGACAAATGCTGCATTCGGTAAAGTTTTCAAAGATGAGCAAAACTGACACAAAAAGTAATGAGAGCAGAGAGAAAAGCAAAAAGAAGGAGACAGAGATGAAGAGGCAGAGAAACCCCAGCAGAGATTAAGGAATACCAATGAGGAGGTGGGCGGGCAGAAAACACAGATCCCTTTTGGAAGTGGAGAATAGCTCAGTGCTGTAAGAGCACAGAGACAGGAGGGAAGCCATGTGTCCATCCCGAAGGTGAGTGGATCAGGGGACCTGTTTCCTACCATGGCAATCTGAGGCTGAAATCTATCAGAATAACAAAGAAGGGTAACTGCTAGGACCTCTCCCAAGACACCCCCTTAGGAAACTGGAAAGATGGTTTACCAGTTAAAAATCACTGGCTTTGTCCGGCAGTGGTGGCACATGCCTTTAATCCCAGCACTCAGAAGGCAGAGGCAAGTGGATCTCTGTGAGTTCAAGGCCAGCCTGGTCTACAAGATCTAGTTCCAAGATAGACACTAAAAGCTACGGAGAAACCCTGTCTCAAAAATAAAAAAAAAATAAAATAAAATAAAAATCACTGGCTTCTCTTCCAGAAGACCTGAGGTCAATTCCCAGCACTCTCATGGAGGCTCACAATCAACGTGAATGGAATTACTTCCAGTGTAACTCCACTACAGGGGATCCGACACTGTCTTCCGCCTTCACAGGCACCAACCACACATCTGGTACACAGGCATAGATGTAGACAAAGCACTCATCCATATAAAATAAAATAAAATAATATTTTTTTTAAAAAAAGACTAGCCTAATAGTGGCAGCGCACACCTTTAATCAGGCAGAGGCAGGCGGATCTCTGAGTTCAAGGCCAGCCTGGTCTACAGAGTTCCAGGACAGCCAGGACTACACAGAGAAACCCTGGCTCCAAACAAACAAGATTGTTCTGTGGACGGAAACATGAAACATATAGAGGGGACGTTAGGGAGGCCCCAAAGCCAGCGACCACACAGCACTGTGACGAGTGGGAAGGAGGCTGACGCCAGAGTGGGAACAGTAGAGTTGGAAGCAGTGCATACACACAAGACACGGTTGGACAGATCTGGCAACTGATACACAGAGTGATTCCGATGCTGGCGATGCCAATAACACACATGCAGACAAGGTCTGTGTGCAGGGTGAGCTGCTGGACTAACCAAGAGCAGTGTGGAGAACTTCCAGATGGGCAGACGTTTGTGCAAAGGCTCCTGCTGTCATACTAAACAGATTTGGGATGACACACCTTAAGGACTGAAACAAAAATCCACACCAAAACAAAATTGCTACTGCCAACATGTGGAAAGGGCACCCACTGATGGCTAGAGGTGGCACAGAGCTCTGAAGCGGAGCAGACAAGGTTACACTCTGTAAAGAACAGAACTGAATAAGGACCAAGAAAGAAACTCTGCTGGGAAAGAGGTGAACGACTTAAAGAACATCTTTATAAGAGGTCAGGGGAGAACGCCAGTCACTTGGCCTCCACACTGCCCTAGGCCACCAACCATGTCCTGCTCACCTTCCCTGTAGCATGGGTGCATTGAAGCCATGAGCAGGAGAAAAAGGGATCAACCATGATGCTTTGCAACTAACGAGTATGGCTCCCACACTGAAGCTACGTAAGCAAAAAACAGATCATGAAGCAGCTACCAGCAGTGTGTGCTGAGGATGTCCGTTTCCCCGAGTCCACCTGCTTATTCAGACAGAGAATCAGGCACCATGTGCAAGCTTCCCTTCTGTACCCCACAGCCTCAGATCTATCTGTGGGCACACCAAGAATCCAGATGGAACCTAACTTAAGAACTGGTACACGGCAAACCAAAGGGATGGCTAAGGAAAGGCAGCCATGCTCAGCAATGCATCAGTACACAGAAGATAAAGGAGAGAGACAGCTTCGAGACAATAGACAGCCCCTAATAAAGAAAAAACATTAGGAGATGATTTTATTATCTTTGATAGAAGCTAAAAATGAGGGCCGTCTATGAAAATCAGCAGAAAGTCAAAGTATAGGCTGGAAAAACATGGTAACATATAAAGACATGGTCTAATCATTGTTACAATCATCTTTTTTTTAAGTTCTGTGGATCCTGCTTCTGCCATTAGCTTAGAACGGTCCATCAGGGGAGTCTCTTTTCTTCGTGAAATGCTCGTTTCCTGCCTATAAAGATGTTCTTTAAGTCGTTCACCTGTACTGATGGAACAAGCAGTGATCTGAAGACATCCTCATCACGGGTACTGGCCTTGTCTCCAAACACACGGGCTCAGCTCTGCTCTAGGAAGTCTGAGAACATTCTCAGCAAGGTTCCTCCTTTTGTCTCTAAAGTACTTCAGGCCATAATCAGACCTGGAAAAGGAATTAAAGCAGTGGCTCTCAAGCTCCCTAATGCTGCGACCTTTCAATACAGTTCCTCTTGTTATGGTGACATCCCCTGCCCCCCCCCACACACACACCATAAAATTATTTTGTTACTACTTCATAATGGTAAATTTGCTACTGTTATGAATCATAATGTAAATATCTGATATGTGACCCACAAAGGGGTCCCAACCCACAGCTTGAGAATTTGCTTCATTAAAATAACATACATGTCTTCTTAGGGGGACCAAAATCACAGATATGTCCAAAGAGAGAGGGAAAAAAATGCTTTTGTATTATCCCAGTGGAAGGAACTAGAAAGGAAGAGAAAGCTGGAGGGAGGAACAATTTGCTGCAGAACTCATGAGCAATGCTTTAAAAAGCAGTCAGCTTTCCCACAGCGGGGGGTATTAAACAGCAAACCAACGGCCACTTGTCCAGAGGGACACAAAAGCCGAGAGGTATTGGTGTACATTAAACATGAACTAAACTGGAAGGCCAATTGGATAACCTCTAAGGCAAACGGCTTATGTAACTTTTGGCCCCAACCAAGCACTTTCAAGAGAAAACATCTTGAGTAAGCTGGGCTGTGTGCTCATCCTGCCCTAGGTCACCTCAAACTCTTAAGCCCTGCACTGACTGGGTTGGGGTGGCAACTTGACATCCGCTAGAGTCATCAGAGAGGAAGGAGCCTCAGTTGAGGAAATGTCTCCATGAGATCCAGCTGTAAGGCATTTACTCGATTAGTGATCAATGAGAAGGGCCCAGTCCATGGTCATGGGTTCTGTAAGAAAGCAGGCTGAGCAAGCCAAGGGAAGCAAGCAAGCAAGCAGCTCCCCTCCATGGCCTCTGCATCAGCTTCTGACCCCGGAATCCTGCCCTGTTTGAGTTCCTGTCCTGAATTCCTCAGTGATGAACAGCCACGTGAAAGTGTAAGTCAGATCAACCCTTTCCTCCCCAACTTGCTTCTTGCCTAACTAAAACAGACACTAGCATAAAAGACAACATTGGTAGACCTTTAAGTATTTAATCCATGGTTCAAGGCGTTGACCTCTTCCAACACCTGCGTCTGAATGGCTCAAGGACTTACTGTCACAGTCAGGCGTTCTGGCATGTGGCAACCTTTCCTTGGATGGCTGAGGAGTGAGAAGAAGAGACATGCCGAATTTTCCCATAGTGGGTCCTTGAAAAAAAAAAAAACGGTCATTGGAAGCCCATGAGGCCTGTGGCCCTGGCACCCCAGTATCATTTTAGCTGTAGTGAGCATACCTAGATGATTACAGCTTGCATGTTTCAGTGCTACCCAAGCATAGCCGGAATGTGTGGCTCTGATTCCTTTTCCAGCTGGAAGTGTTACAGAAGCAAGAGGCTTCCAGCTTTTTGTATCTTACTGCATGCTGCCGCTGCTTGGCAGAAGGCCCAGCCTCACAGTTGTATACAATGTTTCTGCCCTGTCTTGGGCTCAATGTAAGTAATTCAGAGTGAGCTTTATCAACACCCACGAAAGAGCCCAGCAACAGCAAGACCACCCCTGACTTCCCTGTGTGGCTTCATCAACCACAGAGGGTCACAGGACCACCAATTGGTAAGCAATGAGGAAAGGGTAAGAGGTAAGTTTTTAGAGACATTGACTTGATACGATCACATGATGTGACATTAAGGGTCCTTGCCTCTTGATATTTCCTCCCCTACCTATCAAAAGGACTTTGAGTAAAAGACTCATGAAGCTTAAGCCTCCCTGCGGAAATGTGCCTTTCTTTCTAGAAGTAAGACAAAAAGCAGTGAGTTATCCAAATAAAGACATTAATTCCAAACATGAGGGTAGAGTCCCTAGGACCTGTCATTTCTACTGTCTCAACCCTATGTCTCAGTACTATGGTTGTTCCCCTTTTTGTCTGAGATTTCAATTTCAACAGGTTGACTTACCTACGACCAAAGACGTTTTGAAAATTCTAAGTGATAAGTTCTCTAAAGAATTACCTGAAGTTCTGAAATGTGTTAGCGTTTTGAGTAGCATCACAAAATTTCCCACCATCCTCCTCCGCCCGGCTGGCAATGTGAGTCACAGGGCATCTGGAGTCAGGAAACAGAGAGTGTTTGTCCTCTGCTCACGTCCCGTGCTGCCCACTCAAGAGTGGGTATCCCCACCCCAGTTTGGGGGCTGTGGACCCCCAGACCCCGAATTTCCTGTCAATAACTTGTTTTTCAATGCTTGCAGCTGCTCTGAGCAAAACAACTTGTTTTCCTGTGTTTGCAGCTGCTCTGAGCACGAGACCCACAAGAGTTCCTGATGGCAGGGGAGTGGTTTCTGGTGGGTTTGGCTGGGGCGTGGCTAGCAGTTAAGGATCTCTATATAAGCTGCCCTGGAACACAAGAAAGGGGGCATTCTTGGGAAATTCAAGGATGACACGTGGTCCAGTGTCTCTGTCTCTCTGTCTGTGCGTGTGTGTCAGTCTCCAGGCCCTTGCCCGAGGCTTGTGAACCATCACTGTAGTACAGGCGCGTACTGCGAACCATTATACGGTAGCGCGTAGGAAATAGTGCAAAGAGCAGAGGTGGTGTTGTGCTTTACACCTCAGTTTACGCAGTCCAGAATAAGCTCGCACAGATGTGCACAGAGGTCTGTCTCCTAAGTGATTCTAGAGCCTGAAAAGTAGAAAATCAGTATCAACCAGTTACAATAGAAAACAAAGGGTGTATGTTCTAGGGCATTCTTATTAAACTCTGGCAACTGACCAGGAGCAGAAAAACAAAGTTAGGAGCATCCCAAAATCAAATGGTGATAGCTTGGGCTGTGCACAATCAGGAATGGCAACATTTCCTTTGAGGCTATAGTAGCCTTGACTCGGTATTGAACTTGACCCTGTAGTCAAAAGCAGAAAAAGTACTATTCCTATACAGACAGCAAAACACACACCGGCTAGTCAAACGTCTTTGTCTCTGAAAACCCCTAAATGAGAGCCATGCTGATCTGGTGGGGGGTGGGGAGGATGTCCACCTTTGAACACCTCACTGGGGCCTAAGCTGACAAGGAGGCAATAAGAATAACTGGATGGTCTTTCTAGAGAGCCCAGTCAGGGTGTGTGCATGGGTAGCGGGCAGCCGTGCACTTTGCAGACACCCAAGCATGACTTCAGGCAGCTCGGCAACAGTGGAGTATTTCCGGGGCAAGGGCTGCTGGCAGACGGATGAGACCTCTTTCTAGGCGGCTTGTCCAGAGCCTCTAGCAGGCCAGACAGGAGCATCTTAAACTGACAGGTGCTGTTTACAGCCACGAGCCTTCTACCTGGACCTCAGATAATGCTTTCTTTGAGAAGGACGTCAGGAGGTAGTGTCATTAAACCCGGCACTCAGAGTCAGGAGACTCTGGCTCTGGGTCTTCATTTCCACCATCTTGAGCTGTTTCCCATATAAATTGCTTTTCTCTTAATTTCCACACCTGCACTGGTAATATAATGATGCATTCCTTTAGAGTTTTGCTCACCAGAGTTTTGACTGAAATAACTACCACGAAATGGGGGGGGGGGGACGACTAGAAATTAGCATTCAAATATAAGGCGCGACCATAGTCAACAAAAGACAGCTTTGCAGGATAAAAATGTAAACTAAATAACAGTGTTGTGCTCCAAGAGGCCAGACAGAAATTCTTGCTCATGTCTTAAGACCAAGAACGTTCAGTTGTCTGCTAAACAATGCTTATTACCATGAGAAGGGCCTGCAAATTAGCCTTCAAAACAATCCTATTCATGCCTTGAAAGTCCGTGCAGCAAAGCTGGAATTGATGAGCCCCCTTCCTCCCTGACATCTCCCCAGTCCCTTCCAATACTGTCAACAAAAGGGAACAAGCCCAACTGCTGGCAAATAAACAGGCAGAAGAGCCAGGTCCTCCACAGAGCTCCACCTTCTCACCTCCATCCCTGCCACAAGCACCCCCTGCCTCCTGGAATCCCAGGGACTTCTGCTGCCTGCATGCTATTTTCCTGTAATCATCCGGTTCCCTTCATTCCTGTGCCTTCCTTTTGTAACCGAGTAACGAAGGGAAGAAAAAAGTTTATAAACATCCATGCTTCTATGGCTCCAAAGTAATTAGCAGTTCCATGAAGGCATGTAGGCAGCTTGCATTAAACCATAACCAGGAGGCGGTGGTAGAAAGACGTGGGCTCAGAAGGAATTTTCTGGATAATGTCTGAGCTCTGCGGCAAAGCCCAGCTGCTCTAAGTTCTCTTGTTTGTCGGGAGAATCTGCATTGAGTGCACAGCTCAGCCGGTCCGGTTCTCAGTGTCTCCCCCAATGCTCTGGTTAGCCTTTATCTTGCACCTTTAAGATCAAGAATCATATCACATAAAGCTGGGCTTTGGAAACGCCAGACTAACCAGTATCAGTTTTCAAACGCTCTCCAAAGGGAAAAAAAAAAAAAGGATGATGCAGGACATTTTTGCAAATGGAAAATATTGCATATACAGGGTCTGAGGCAATCCAGGACACTTTAAACCAGAAAGCAGATGGAATAAGAGCAATATAAATCAGTGTAACTGTATTTTGCCAACTGCAAAGTGATTCTAACTCCAAACAAAACTACTTTCTCTCCAACTTGTTGATTGCGTATCTATTTGTTTTCCATTTACACTGAGCAGAATTTGGTGAAACGTTTGGAGTTGAGATCAGAATTGAAAGGTCTAGGGAACACCAAATCAGGCCAAACCACCCACAGAGTACGGAACTAAGGAAGACAAACACAGGAAATACACAGGGTTCCTTCCATTGAAAACTAATAGCCATGCATATGTTACATAAGGCAATCAACAGGAAGTATGTGTGGGGCGATATTCAAGGAATGTCCTGCAATTAGGAGGCATATTTACTACCTGAAAGAAGAGAAAAAAACTTTAACCTCAGCCCTTCCTGGCTTTGACCCAACCATGACCTCGGGCCTGTTTCTCATTGTTTACAACTTCCCAGTGGATGGTTCTCAGGCTTCGGATGTCAAAAGTCAGAATCATTTTTAATCTTGACTCTGTCCACTCTAAGACATCAGTTTAGGAATTGGGAAGATTTGTCCAAATTATGCAGATTGGGGAAAATCAACTCAGTCACATGAGAAACTAAGCAGCCAGTTTGGGAAGGAGGAGAGGGAGATACAGGCATCTTCTCACTGTAGAGCAAGCTGCAGGAGACGGAATCTGATAGTGACTTGTGAATCGGCCACTTCTCCTTGGGCCATTCCTTCAGGGTGAATGTGAAGGGATCAGTGGGTTGTTGGTGGCAAGGTAGCCTGGAAACTAGCCACAAGGACCACACTACTAAACTCGTTCAATTTAGCCCCATCTTCTGACCAGAGACACAAGGGATCTTGTTCAGTATCCCACGCTAGCTCTGGCTTAGGGCTTCGGTGATGAACCAGTTAGTCTGAAGGATGATGTGGAAGGAAGAACACCCAGTGGAACCAAACTGCATGTTTAGAATGACACAGAAGGCTAGTGTTTGTTGAATATCCTGTTTTTCATAGGTAATGTCCCTTCTCTCTTCCTCAAAGATGTCCTTATTTCCCCCCATACCTAGGTTCAGATCTTCGTCCGTCTGCCACTGACAGGTAGAGGGGCTCAGGAAGGAATTTGCATCTGGAAGGACATCCATTTTGCCTGACAGTAGAGACTGGTAGCAGTCGTAACAGAGACCACAAACTTCAGGTGCCTGCTCACTATAGCCCTTGCACGCATACTTATGTCACAGCAAGAAGCCAAGTTGATGAGGCTGGGGCTGCAAAGACGACAGGAGTGGCCAGGAAGATGCTTCACATACCAGACACAGGAGAGAAGACCACTTTGGGATGAGGAGTGACAAGCGGAAATAGAGCTGACCTCGCTGACTCAGGAGAGAGGCACCTGTACCCTGATGTCACACAAGAGGAAGGGAAGGATTGAAGTGTTCCACCCCCAATCAGGTGTGGTGGCGCACGCCTTTAATCCCAGTACTCAGGAGGCAGAGGCAGGCGGATCTCCATGAGGTCGAGGCCAACCTGGTTCCAGGATAGCCAGGGCTGTTAACACCTAGAAACCCTGTCTTGAAAAACCAAAAAATTAACTAACTAATAATAAAAATTATCCATCCTTGAGATTCCATCTCCATAGAATACTGAGAAAGGATTTAAAACAAAACAAAACTGTTCATCCCACAAAAGTCAGTACACCCAGCATCCTATCCAAAGGTAAGCACTCAGTCCATGCCAAGCAAGTGCAAAGATGTGGGCTGATTTCCATTCAGAATCCCAAATAAATAATAGGCTGCAGCAATTTGTACGAGGATTCATACAGAACAACATGCCCCCTGGGCATCGGGGCCTCAAGATTCAACTTCTTTGTTAGCACCTTCTTAGAATGGAAGAGAAGAACCACAGGATCTTCAGATCTTCTGGGCAACTGGGAGGCTTCAGAACCAGATGGCCTCTATTCCGAGACCGTCCTCACCATGACAATCCATGTGCCTAGCTAAAGAAGTAAAGATGAGGGGGAAGGATCCCTTTGGGCTCACAAATTAAAGAGCAGCCTAAGCAACATAGTAAGAACTAGTCCTAAAAAGAAAAGAAAAAAAAATGGGGTGTGTGTGTGTGTGTGTGTGTGTGTGTGTGTGTGTGTGTAAAACCATCATTCAAGAGCTAAATGGTGTTGAGCATGCAGACTAAACCCAGTGGGAATGATTTGTAAACTGCATTTCCTATAAATTTCATGAGGTTAGGGGAAGAATAGGTGGGGCTAGAGAGTAGCCATGTAAACATTGCACACCTCAAAGGACAGCCTAGGGAAATGGCGAACAAAACTGATTGATCGCTGGTCACTTCACACACCTAGAATGCTGTGGGGTAAGCATGGCCACTTGGATCTCACACAGCCTACTTTTTAGATTTCAAGGTCAAGAGCTGAACCAAAGGAGTAAAACACGAACTTCATATTTTGTGTTTGCCCTCTTACAGTTTTAAGCAAAGACAGGAAAGACAGAGGAGGGAGGGAGGGAGAGAAGGAGGGAGGGGCAGAGGGAGGGAAAATGGACAATCCAAGAACTCCATTTTTAAATTGTTGCTTATGTAACAGGAGCCTGTGAACTGTATGGAGTTTAACTGAAGGAAAAGCAACTGTAGGGGAATTGCTTGGAGACCTGCCAGAAGAGTTTTAACAGCTGGAAGTTGAAAAGTGATTAATTTTGACAGCAATAAAAGCCTCATGTTCATACATAATTATGCTTAGATTTGTGGGCTGCCGGGAGTTTTTTCTATGCACCATTAACCTTTCGCTGTCCAAATTGGAATTTAGACGCTTTGAAATGAGTCCCTATTCATTCCAAAGTGAACAATGATTTGCTTCCCCTATGGCTTGGACTCATCTCCCGACAAGGAATATTTTGGGGAGAGAAGCTGTAGAATAACAGGCGGAGGTACATTCATGTACTCTGGGTATGTGAAACGTAATGAAAATGGAGTCGTTTCATTTATCCCCATGAAGGAATGACAACAGCGAAGGGCATCAGAAGAAATAGAAAAGATACCACAGCAGTGGCGTTCTGTCACCTACAGAGTTCAGCTAAATTCCTAGCGATTAGGAGACGGGCATAAACTCAGAGTTTAGAAGATGCTACACTTGGAAAGACTAAACAGGGCTGCAGCAAAGAGCCCTTACCCAGCACGCACAGGGCCGCAGTCCAGTTCACAGCATCACGAGAAAGAGAGGTTTGAAAGTGTTGAAAATGTTAATGAGTATTGGCTTCAACAGAGCCTTAGAACTGGTGGTGTGGTAGGTCAGTCATTACAGCCTGCACACCAGCTTAGTCCTTCTGTTGATGGAGGATGCTGCTTATTTGTTTCCCTGATGCCCAGATTCTCAAATTATCACACAGAAACTGTATATATATATTGGATTTTCGAGACAGGGTTTCTTTGTAGCTTTTTGGTTCCTGTCCTGGAACTAGCTCTTCTAGACTAGGCTGGCCTCGAACTCACAGAGATCCACCTGCCTCTGCCTCCCGAGTGCTGGGATTAAAGGTGTGTGCCACCACCGCCCGGCAGAAACTATATTATTTAAATCATTGCTTGGCCCATTAGCTCTAACCTCTTATTGGCTAGCTCTTACATCTTAATTTAACCCATCCCCATTAATCTGTGCATCACCACAGGGTCGTGGCCTACCCGCAAAGTTTCCAGGGCATCTGTCTCTGGCAGCACCTTCATGGCTTCTCCCTGACTCCGCCTCCTTTCTCCCAGCATTCAGCCTAGCTTTCCTGCTTACCTCTACTCCCTACATACATCTATAATACTTATATGAAAATCCTTATAACTATTCTTAAAGTAGGATTAGGTTTTTATTATATTATTACTACTATTTTTGGTATTATTATTATTATCATTTTGCAGAAGCTGATGCAAGAGAAGTTACATGACTTCTCAGCCTCAGAATAAGAAACCAGAGATCTGGGAAGTGATGGGGCAGGGGAGGGGGTGAATATCTTTTTGCTCTCAAGCAACTGAATTGGAAATGGGTGCACTCAATTTTTGTCATGAATGGAAAGAATACTGAGCCTGACTTCAAAGGAAGCTTACAACCATAGGGCTTCCATTTTCTCACTGTTACCTTATACAATCCACCAATTTCTGCATCCCACTTTCCTTACTTATAAAGTACCAGAGTCCTTTAAGTCAGTGGTTCTGGGAATGTGGTACCCATGCTGTTATCACAACATCACATGGGAACATGTTGACCATGCAAATTCTTAGTCTCAATTCAATTCAGTTCTTAGTTCTTAGGTGGGGCCCAGACCTACTGAATTATTACTCTGAGTACATTGGGTCTAGGTTTTGCCAAGCAAGCCTTTCTAGTGATGTCAGCCCATGTTCAAGTTGGGAAGCCACTGGTCAAAGTTATCACTGAGTTAAGTTCTGATTCTCGCATTCTAGGACTCTGTCTGTGTCTGTCTGTTTTCATATTTCTGAATGTCATACTGATGTATTTCTCTACATTAAGTTGTTCTTCCACAGTTCGTCTTGCTAGAGGACAGAATGCCTACTGTTAGCTCACCAGCATGATTCTTCTTCAGTCGCCATCAGAGCTTCAGGGAATTACAAAGCAGAAAGGGCTCACGGATCTACAGAGAATGATGTTACTGTGAATGTCTTGTTACCTCCAGCAAAAGCATAATATTGAATTCCACAGTTGGAGCCTAAACATCATCGGAGTTCTTAATCCAGTGTCATGCTCCCCGTGAGGGCTTAATAAATCCTTGCTGCTCCCTAAGGCAAATGACATCCAGGCTGTAATCAGTAGCCCGGAGATGCACATGCTCCCATATTCTCAGCTGTGCCAAAACCTGACCTCCCTGTTTCTGAGTTGAGAGGGAGGCAGTTTGGCTAGAACACTGAGTTGACCTCTTTCTCTAACACTTCCACTGTCAGAGGGCTACTTGACAATGAACACATCATTTTTAAAATCAGATTGCATAGGTCCTATGCAAATTGGAAATGGAGGTTCTTTGTTTTTAGTGCCCATCAGCAATGTCAGAAGTCCTCTTGGTTTTTAGCCCAACTCTAACCCAGATTGTCTGTTGTCTCCTACACCTTATGCCACCCTGTAAAGTACAGAGCCCTGGGTGACCTCACACCCTGGTGTGAAGCCTACAAACACCGGGAGAGCAAAGACAGGAATGTGTTTTCTCTTGATGCTCAATTAACTAATTGTTGGTTGATCACTTACTTCCAAAGGTAAACAGAGAAGAGAAAAGAGGAAGAAATGCAAATTCCATCTGTTAGGAGAAATCTTAAAAAGAGCCTCTCCCCCCCTCCCCCCCGATGCAAAATAACTCCAATTAATCCAAGTTAGACCAAATCAAAAATGCCCACATTTAATGAATGCCTCACTCCTGGGTGGACCAGGACAACATGGCAGGGAGAGGAGCCCAAACAAACCCCAGAGACCATGTGTTCCTGCTCTGGGTGGCTGCCTATATACCCTGTGGGACTGGTCCTGACCCTCCCCAGGGAGGGGATCAGTGCTTGGCAGGCTGGGAGTTGGAGTCTGGACCAAGGCAACTCGCAGGCCAGGGGCTGGGGTGACGCTTCTAATCATCCCAGGCTTCTTGGATATAAGGGTGTCAGAGAGCTGGGGGTCTCACTTTCAATCAAACACCTTTAGTTACAAACTTTTCCGGGGCTGGTGGAGGAGGGGAGGACTTATGTTGAACCATAGTCCAGAAGTTTGGCTAGGAAAGCTTTTGAATGGTGCAAGCAGAACACAGTGGGCCATTCTGTTTGGAGCTGGGAAGGGGAAAGCATGGACGAGAGGAGCAAGAACGCAGCTTAGGAAGGCATGACATGTTGAGTAAAGAGGGTTACATACAGCAATGCAAACTGGCTCAGAGATTCAGGCGTGAAGCAAGGACTTTGGTTCCTTGGAGCCGAGCAAGTCTAGCACATGGGTGGAGACTGTTCTTTTACTTCATGTGAGCGGAAAGAAGCATCGTGAGCACTTATTCTAGGCGATCTTGGAGACTTACAATTTTACATTTGGCCATACTGTGAGAAAGGCTAGAAAACGTCCCAACACCATTTCCAATCAAAATTGACTCAAATCTTTTCAGACTGTTTCAGATTTGCCTACTACGATCATCTAGGCACGACTTCTAAGTCTGTCAGTCTGTCCACGGACCCTGCAGGGAAACGGTGACATCACTTTGAGAAAACCAAGAAGTATATCCTACTTCTGCTCCCATTTCAGAGAGAGAGAGAAACAGAGGCACAAGAAGCTAACTCCATCAGTTACAAAAATAGTGACTAGAAAAGATTAGATTTAGGCACAGGCAGACTGTCTCCAGGGTTTGTGCTCCTGGCAGCTCCTTCTCCTTGCTTTATCTTGTAGGAATGCTTTCGGTTAGAGGTAACAGAAACAAACAAACAAAGGGGAAAAAAACCACTGGGTATTGCAAAATAAAATAAATTAAAATAAACGTAAGAATTCTCTTTTCTTCTTCTTCGTTTAGCAGTAATTATGGAGATAAGCCTTAACATCTTCCCCAGGGACCTCAGATTCAGGCTTGCCTCATTTGCTAGATGGTCATTTTAGCATCCCTGCGTGGTTCCTGAGTTTCCAGTTCTCTCCTCCCCACTTCAGAGTGGAACAAAGACAGAAGAGAAGTGACTTCTCAGAGGAAGTGGTCAATTCTTCTTGAAACTCTAAGCTCTCCTCAACAGATTACAACTTGATATCACTAGCCAGAACAGGGTCCCATTCCCCCCACCCCCACCCCAGCCTCCAACCAACTGAATAAAAACTTACAAAAAGTGGTTGGTTCTGCCTAAGCACAGATTGTATTCTCTAACTAGGCAGAGGGATGGAAACAGCGAACCTCTGCATAACTCCTGAGTAGACTGGACTTTTTTTGGCAGGACAGAGAGAATGGGGTAGACGTGGGCATGGCACCCATTCCACTCCGTATTTTGGGGTTTATTGTTCTTTCTGGTTCATTCCCTGATTTATTTTAGCTGTGTGAGAAGTGGGAATAAAGGTAACAGACATATTTCTGTAGTAGGAGCTGCGGGCCTCTTCCCACAGCCCGGCTCCTGGCCTCCTGGCTAGCTTATACCCCGAAATAACAACACACAAATTGTATTCTTTTAAACATTGCTTGGCCCATTATATCTAGCCTCTTCTTGGCTAACTCTCACACCTGGACTAGCCCATTTCTAATAATGTGTGTGGCACCCCAAGGTGCGCTTACTGGGAAGATTCTAGCCTACGTCCATCCTGGGTCGGAGCTTCATCGCGTCTGCTCCTCTCCCATCCAGCCCATTGGGGTGTGGTCTCTCAGCGGCTATTGGCTGAAGGGGCAGGAGGTGCTCCTGTAACATATTTTCTGTATAATCATCAACCACTTCAAGGCAGTGATTGAAAATAAAGGCTTGAGAAAACCAACCGTGTAGTCAACTGAAAGAGGGGACAGAATTTTAAATCTAGATCATATATAGCCGAGTTAACAAACGGCTGTCAAGAGAATTCAAGAGCATTGCCTTGGCTATGTGCGTACAGCAGGTGAGAATGAGGGGTCATTCCTAGACTATAAGACAGCCTCAAGATGTAGTTCTTTGAGTAGGAAACCGTAGGGAGACAAGGCTGCTGTGACTGCTTAAAAGTGTAGCGTATAATTAGGGTTTTTTTAAGCATTAGGCATGCAGATTTCATTTAGCCCCGTGTGCAGTTACACCTGAATTTCTCCAGGCCTCACTCGCCACTGGCTATAGATAGAATCATGGAAAAGCAATGACTCAAGAGGTTCGGACACGCCTCTACAGCCACCTGAAAATCCCCCTGCTCCTCGCATCGTCCGGGACTCCCCGTGGGATTCCCACAGGTACATACAAACAAGCCCACATATACTAGGGCTACAATGGCTCTGGAGTGTCACCATCCTAAATGGTTTGGGTTAGAGCACGGAGGAGCAGTGCTCTCTCCTCAGCAAACCCACTGCCGTGGGTTCTAGAAGCCCTTACTTAACCCGTCTCTCTTTGGCACGTGCCCATCGGGCTGAGCGGGGCTTGGGTGATGGTGACTGATAACTCAGTATCTCTTCTCCGAATACTGCGGCTGCTATTGCATCAGCTCATCGTGTCTGACTCTTTCTTCCCTGAGGACAACTGACTAATCATTTCTGTTCTAAGAACTTATTCTTAGGAAATAACCAGAGGCAAGGCCAAAACTATGCATAAGGAATCAATTACAGAGCTCTTTATAATGGTAAAATAAAAAGCCTAAGTTTTGATCAGTAGGAGACTGATTCAATCAACTATAATACATTCACTTTGAGAAAATATGTAACCATTTAAATGATGACGTAGACTTGCATGGATTAACATGAAAAGATATTTGCGAGGTATTGTTATGCTGGGAAAAGTATATAAACTCATTTTTGTAGCAATATAAATTAACACATGAGCTCCCAAGAGTGTATGTGTGTTAATTTGCGTCCATTCTCACACAAAGGAAATAGAAATTATCTCTGAACAGCCAGATAAGGGTATTTCTGCTGTAGTTTTTATATCTTTTCAAACCGTGTGGATGTTTTTCTAAGAAGTACCAATTGCCTTCCTAATCATAAAAAGATAAAGCCACAGCCATCTGGATGTATAATTCTTTTAATGAAGTAGGCTTTAGCAATCAGTGGATTCTTTAGAGTGAACATGGAGAAGTGTAAAATCTCCACTTCATACTATTGTTTGATATAAAAAGATCTGATCATTTTACTGGAAATTCCTGGTTAGTGTGGACAGAATGGAGGCTGATAGAAAGGCAATTAGTGTGATACATAACCTGGCCAGTGCTGCTATGCCCCAGCATCGCTAGTCCTGGAAGCCTGAGAAATTCCAATTTCCAGAATCAAAAAGTACATCGAGTAAAACTCAGCGTGGGGTGGTCATTTTGTGGCTGCCTGTCTCTTGAACTGCTTCCTGCTTCCGCCTATTACACATTCTTCTAATTGGTTTCTAAACATCCCAGGCTGACAGCTCCTAGCATTTCAAATCACACGTCTTCTTCTCTGTTCATTTGTCAAGCTGCTTTTTTGTTTTGTGCTTTCTTTTCCTCTATAGAAGTTCCTATTGTTTGTGGGACCAATCCTTCACAAATCTTGGCTTTGGTCTCTTACTCGGTGTCATCATAAAGGTCCCCCAAAGACTATATGCTGTCGAGTTGGTCACCAGCTGAAGTCCCAATATCCCTCCTGTCTCTCCTTCCTGCTCTCTTTCCTTCCAGACCAATATGAAGTGGGCAGCTCTGCTCCAGTACATTCTCCCTGCCATAAAGTGTGCCTCGCCACAGCCCAAAGCAATGGAATCAAGTGATAATGGATTGATGTCTCAGAAATTGTGAGCCAAAATAAATCCTTCCTAGTAAAGGCTGATTGGCATGTTTTGTCATAACAGTGGACAGCTGGCTAGTCAGTGTGGTGCACACCTTTAGTTCCAGCTCTTGGGAGGCAGAGGCAGGCAGATCTCTGAGTTCAAGGCTAGCCTGGTCTACATGCCTTTTTGCCCACAGACACCAAAACTACTCCTCTACAGGCTATATAACTCATATATTTCATCTTTTATAATTAAATACTAAATTGGTCAGAATGCTGTGGGGGGGCAGGTTAGGGATTTTTCCCAGTGGGTTGATCATTTTGCCCAATTTACTTTTAGACTATCCTGCTTTTTCTCACTAGCTGGACAAAAATCCTTTTCATATTCCAAAATAAATACACAAGGATACATATATCCAGAGTTTAGGGTGCTCTGGACTTCTGTTGGGGTGCCTGCCTGTCTGCCCATTCGTTCCTGGTGTAATACTACCAAAATTACAATTATTATGTTTTTATGATGTGTTATATTTGCTGATAAGAGTTCACTTTATTGCTGTTCTCTTTCAAAAATATCCTGGCTTCTCTTATATCATTCTTCTCAATTGTTCAGATATGGTCAAATTCCAGACAAATCTATACTAAGCTTTGAATGGAATCCCATTGTCTGCACATCATAGACACAGAACTCAGCAGTTTCAGCAAGAAGGATTCTTTTCAGTCTCTTGTGAAGATGATGCAGGTTTGTTTTGTTAGTTGTTTGTGGATGGCTGTTTCCTGGGAAACGCTGGCCTTCTCTGGCCCTTTTCTCACATGGAGATGCTGACTCTCAGCAAGATTACAGTCACCTCAGGGTTCACACATCCCCAGCTCTCAGGGGTGTTTCCACTCCCCACAGACTTCACCCTTGTCTTCCTAGAGCTGCTCCTTTCTCCGACCTCTACTATCTGGTTTCTGGTTTCACTGAACCAGCCTCCTCACTCTAAGCCTCAGGATGGTTTGCTTGTTCGGGGCTTTATTTATCCCCACCACAGCACTCAAGTCACGGGGACTCGAATCCACCATATTTGTCTTGTTTTACTGCCTGGAAAAATCACCTGGAACTTAACCCCTCGCAGAGACAAATGTCTGTTTCTTTGCAGCTTCCATGGCTCAGAAGTCTGGGGACAGCTGATTCTGTCCTTCTGCTCGTATATCCCAGGCTGTGGGTAAACATCAGGAGGGCTCCCATACAGCTATTGACAGCATCTAGCCCCTTGGAACTGAGGACCAACGTTCTTGCTCCTTATCAAGAGCTCTTCTCAATATCCAGGGACCCGTGTGTTCTTTGGACACAACCTCAGGTCCATTCACCACACCGCTTACTTCTAGACCCACTGAGAACCTCCCATTGCAGTCCCCTGGGATAGAGACTTGGGTAACACAATCATAAAGTGGCTGTCACCATCACTATAGTCTTGACTAGAGACCAGTCACAGGGTTTGCCTACAGAGATTAACTCAGAGCCCACAGGACTTGCACCATTACCAGCACCCTACGGCTTTCTGGTTGTTTCTCTTAGATCTGGGGTCTTGGCTTAAATAACAAGATAGCAGCCCAAGTGGCGACTTAGGCAGAAGCACAAGTGGTTGGGGAGAAACAGACAATCTACTTCCCCAGGGCATTCAAAAGTTCTCTGTTGGATATAGGCACAAGCTCCCTGAATCAGGAAAGAAAGTGGGATGTGGTAGCATATACCTTTAATACCAGCATAGAGGCAAAGGCAGTTGGATATCTGTGAAGCACGAATAATAAAAACCCAGAGACAGATATTGGGGTTCAACCTGAAGATCAGAAAAGCAAAGCAGCCAGTCACTGGCTCTTACCTCTACCTTAGACTGAAAATGGGTGGTCCTGCCTCCATGAGTTCTCAGATTGAAACTGAGCATGAGACCTGTCTCCTCCCATTTTATATTCCTCTCTAGTGCTGGGATTAAATGTGTGCACCACTACCAACTGACCTCTGTGGCTAACTAGTATGGCTGCTGGGATTAAAGGTGTGTGCGACCACTGCCTGGCCTATATGGCTGACTAACGTGGCTTTGCACTGACCTTCAGGCAAGCGTTATTTATTAAAACACAAATAATATATCACTATATTATTTATTGTTATAGGCTATAACTAATATAAAAAACTATACAATAAGTACAATAACTATATACGACATATACAGACAATAAATTCATTAACAATGTCTAATCCATTTGCATTTGATAAATTTAGAGAAAATAAATATCTATCCTATGAGTCCTAAGTCTTGTACCTAATTTACTTTCTATCGTATCTTGCTTTCTATGTTTGGTAAACAAGGAAAACTATAATGTTAGATATCTAGTCTTCAACTCCTTCAGAGACCCAAGAAGGAAATATCATTAACTCAGTAAGCAGGAAGTGTAAGCAAACAACTTCCAAAAAATGTGAGAAATGACAAACAGCTGACTGCCTGGACAGTCAACTAAAGTTCCTCTGTAACATTGGGGCGTCCTTCTTCAGCCTTCAGATCTAGCATATCTAACAGACTTCTTGTGAAAAAGGATATTCTGAAGAGCTGTCCCATCTTGTCTTAACAATGTTTGGCAGTCACTCTTTTTGTGTGTCCTGCTTGTCCAATTAGGCAAGTGCATTTTCTTGCCCAGTGGCTTACTTTTGCCACAAAGAAAATAAACTCCATGTGGAGTTTCTTCAATGCCCATTACTTTTGCTTAAGTAGATTGATGCTTCCAGGAGCAGACATGTCTCATTGTCATAAAAAAAGTAAATGAATAAAGATCCTATGTTGTTGAAACATCTTAAATGCCATATTCTGTAGATGTCTGAACTATTTGAAGATGATCCATCTATCTAAAAGATATCTTTGTTTGACCTTGAAAACATGCCTAATGTGACTACAAGTTTGATAAAGGGTGATTAACTACTAACCTACATTTTCTTATTATCTTAAACAGTTGGTAGTAATAATTTTCAAGAACTAGAAATTTGAATTACATTGTTAGATGAGTTGTATAGCCACAATACCTTGAACAAGAGTAGAAATGTTTGTTCAGTATACTCTAACAAAATTAATCTAAAATTTATATCAATATGTAAAATTTATATGCAATATGCAAAGTCTGAGCCAATGTAAAACATTTAAAACTAATAACTGCTTTTTAAAAGTAAATTCAATAATCTACCTTTTTATCTTATCATATCTATATCCCTCTTTTTTCTTTTCAAAACAAGAACTTTGAATCTAATTTCTTTTGTTTAGCTTTTTTTCTGACCATTACCAATAACAACTTGTAACCAATCCCTCTAAAAGATGACAAATATCCATAACTCATGAATGACCAAAAGCCCTACTTCTTGGGAATGTGGGTGTTGTGTTCTTAAATTTACTTCCTGCTGTCTAGTGGTGACAGTATCTTTAGGGGATCCTGAAAAGAAAAATTTGGGTTAATTATCAGGTCCTGGGAAAGGCAGTTTTGTTCAGTCTCTGCATAATGGGAAAGTGCAGGGCTTGTCTCAAGTCCTTTTAGCTTGGATCATCTCAGCTAGCCACCTCAAAATTATTCTGAGCAGTTTCAAGTCCAAAAAGAACTTTAGGTGGTGTTTTTCAGCTTAGTGGAGTTATCATAGTCCTGCAGGAATTATCATTGTGGGGCCCCATCCCCCTTATAGAGACTTCAAAGGTCACTGTTAGACATGATTATGGTTCACTGCAGAAAAATGAAAGAGTCAAATCCAAAATTATGTACAGGAAGGTAGATGAAACTTTTTTAGAATTAGTTAGTACTCTATATGACCATTAATATCACGACAAAAAGTTTAATATGTGTGTGTGTGTATAAGCACGTATATATGAATCTTAAATCTTATACCTTAAGAAAAGCTGTTAAAGAGTCAATACAAAACCAAAGGATTATGAGATTAGTGACAATAAAATAGTCCCTAAATATTTGTCTTTCTTCTGACCCATATCAGGTGGCTCTTCTGACATGAGACAAAGATTTTGGATTTCACTTTAAAAAGCATGCTTGGGTTTACAGAAGGAGAGAGCCACACTCCAACTCCAAAGCCAGCTTTAATCTTTAATTGGACTGGAACTAGAGAAAAACCATTGCATTATATGTCTGTAGAGAATAGTACAAACAAATATTTGGGAAGATTTATGAAGTTTTATTTTGTTGGAAATTATATAACAATAGGCCAATTTACTCTTTTTCTTGAGACTTTTTTTCTGGATGATTTGTCCTTTTTCTCCAGATGTCTCATTTGTCCAGTGATCTTCAGATTCCTTAGTTGAAAACCTTTATTCTCCTGAAAAGACAAAAACAAACCCTTCCCTAGCCCTAATTTTGGGGAGATTCTCTTTTGGCAAGTTATATCTGATCAAATGAAAAGCATTTTTTAGTTTTATAATTTAATTTAGATTAATCGGTCGAGCTGTTTGATGAACTATCATCCCTTCTAATTAAGCGATATCTCTTGTTTAAATTGAATCTTTATCAATTTTGATGGTATCCATAGCTTTTTTTTCTCCTATGGAAAAAAACAAAGCCCCTTCCCCAATGTAACACATGTCCTTTATTTCCATTCTGAGGTCAGTACATCTTTAAAGTATATTGGTTGATTTAATTCCGTTGTTTTATCTACTACCCAGTGTCTCTCCACAGCTGTTGTTCCTCTTTCATTAGCATTTAGAAAATTCAAAGTTAATAAAGCATTTTGCAGTCTCTTTCTGGGCATATTTATCATTTCTTTCCATTAATTTAACATATCCTTTAAAGTTAGATTTGACCTTTCTATAATTGCCTGGCTTATAAAATCGTGTGATATACCTGTAATATTTATGTTATAGTAAGAAAAAATGTTTTATTTTCTTAGACACATATGCTGGGGCACTGTCTGTCTTTATTTGTGCAGGTATACCCATGATGGCCATAATTTCTAATAAATGTGTGATTACTGAATCAGCCCTTTCTGAACTCAAAGCAGTTGCTCATTGAATACCTGGATAGTTATCAATGGTGTGGTGTACCTATTTTAGTTTTCCAAATTCTACAAAATAGAACACATCCATCTGCCAGATTTCATTTCTTTGAGTACCATTTGGGATACTTCCTTCAGGTCGTGGTGTGTTTGGTTGTATAAACAACAAGTAGGACATTTCCTTATAATCTCCTTGGTTTGTTGTCACATGATGGAAAGTCTTTTTTTTAAAACTTTACTATTGACATGATATTTTTTTTAATTTCCAATCAATAATTGATCGATTTCTGTATTAACTGTGTTAGAAAATTTGACAGCCCTACATAGGATCAGATGTGTGTTATATATATGGGATAATTCCTATTTCTGATTGTATCTTGTAACTGAATAATAACAAAGTCATTTCTGTATCATCTGGTATAAATTCAGTGGTTTCAATACACAAAATAACTCTGCATATTGCAAATCAGTAAATATGTTAAGAGGTTCTTTAAAATCCTTTAGTACCATGAGAATAGCATATAATTCTGACTTTTGACAGAATCATAAGGACTTTGATCCACTTTACTTAAATTTTATTTGTAGCCTGCCTTTCCTGATTTATTTGCGTCAGTATAAAATGCAAGGGTTCCAGTTATTGGTGTGTCCCATTCAATGTGAGGAAAGATTCAGTTAGTTCTCATTATAAGTTGGAGTCTCTTGCTTTTGGGATAGTTGTTGCTAATCTTGCCCAAAAAAATTACTACAAGATCTTTATCAGGGTTCACTTTCTACCCATAATTTGTCAATTTCATCATTATTAAAAGGTACTATAATTTCTGCTGGGTCTATTCCTGCTAATTGACTAAGTCTCAGTTTTTCTTTTAGAATGACTCAGAGACCTTTTCCACATATGTTTTTAAATTTCTTACTTAGTTTATGTGACAAAAGAATCCATTCTAAGATAATATCTTCCCTCTGCATTAAAATTGCTGTAGGGGAATGTTTGGAGGGTAATATGACCAGAATGCAGTTAAGATTCAGATCCACCATGATCCACATGTGCCGTCTGTAATTTCCCTTAATCAAAGCCAATTCTCTGAAGTAGCCAATTTGGATGTCAAAATTCTGATGAAATTATTACTACATCCACACTTGTGTCTACCAGACCTTCAGTGACAATATCATTTATTCGTATTTTTTTGTTTTTTGTTTTTTTTTGTTTGTTTGTTTGTTTGTTTTTTTGGTTTTTCGAGACAGGGTTTCTCTGTGGCTTTGGAGCCTGTCCTGGAACTAGCTCTGTAGACCAGGCTGGTCCATTTATTCGTATTTTTAATTTTGGTCTTTGTTCATTTATAGAAGTTTGCCAAAATACCTGCTTTATGGTTTCTCCTGAAGTTTTTGTTCTCTCGCCTATAGCTGTTCTATTATTCAGAGCAGTGTGGTTTCTTTCAATAGGCATTAGGTTCTTTAATTGCTATGGGAAGGAGTTTCTTCTATGAGAGCAGGAAATGACTGAACTGGATTTGGCATAGGATTGTGCGAGAGGCCTCCCACCAAGTTTACCACAGCAAAGAATTATCTTGAATGTTTCTCTCTGACCTGAATTTATTAGTTCAGTCCCTGTCTTTGTTACACCTTCTGCATAATCCATAAGGGAGGGGCATTCTGAATGGATTATTCTTAGAAAAAAACATTGTTTCTAGGTACACCCTGTCTACAAGCCCTTTTAATGTGACCTTGTTTGCCACAATTACAACATCTGACATTTTAATTTTTCTTCAAACTTCTGGAAATCACTTCTCCTATCCATGCATCATCATGGTCATGAGATTCACTATTAATTGCATCTCAAATCCATTCTTCCAAAGGAATCCCTTGCCTTTAATGACCTAATTATCCTTTTGTATAGAGAATTGGCATTTTCAAAAGCCAGAGATTCAGTTACTATTTGCCCAGCTTCTCAATTTGGTGTCATTCTGTTTATTACTGATGCCCATCTTTGTAAGAAATCTATAAAGGCTTCCTTTGGGCCCTGTATAACTTTAGCAAATGACTCAATTTTCTTTCTTATTTCTCCAATTCTGTTCCAAGTATTCAAAGCTGCTGCATGGCATAAATCCAGGGTGTGGTCATGATATACAGCTTGCCTTTCTATAGTAGCATAGTCTCCTTCTCCAAGAATTTGAACTTGGGAGATCTCCCTACCTCTAGCTTTACTCCATTGTTTAATAATCTTAGCCACTTCTCGAAATCAAGTATTCCATTGTAATTGTTGACCAGGCTCTAAAACACCTTTAACCAATTTTATCCAGTCTTTAGGGATAATTGTATTACAAACAGACCACAAGTTTAACATTTGTTTCACAAAAGGTGAATGCATGCCATATGAGACTATTGCTTCCTTGGATCTCCTTAAACCTAACATCGGCACAGGAGTCCAGTTAGCTGTAACAGAATCTCTGCCATTTGGCAATTCCTGTATGGTTACTGGGTATATTAAGGTTGGTTGTTTGAAAACCTTAGGCTGTTCCTGTCTATTCTTATAATGCAACACTGAAACTGGTTCTCAATTAAATTCCTCTGTCTAGATTTAAATAACTCTGTGATCTGTTTTATTAGGTTTTTCTAAGGCCTGTATCTTAGCACTCAGATAACCAACCTTTTTAGTGATAAGACAAAAATGATAGAACTGGAGCCGGGCGGTGGTGGCGCACGCCTTTAATCCCAGCACTCGGGAGGCAGAGGCAGGCGGATCTCTGTGAGTTCGAGACCAGCCTGGTCTACAGAGCTAGTTCTAGGACAGGCTCCAAAGCCACAGAGAAACCCTGTCTCAAAAAAAACAAAAAAAAAAAAAAATGATAGAGCTGATAATGTTTACAATTGACATTGTATAAAACCCATCTAAATTAGATATTCTCTCATTTAATCGTTCCATTTTTGAACTGACTAGCATTTTATTATACAGAGACCCAAATCCCTCCATTGTACTGGTTTTTCCCATTTTTTTAATGTGGGAGAAAACTCTCTCTTTTAACTAATTCCTTCCCTTAAGAATTCCCAATTGTCTTAGCAAATCTACCGACAATATTGGTGAATATGTGAGACTTATTGCTGCTCTGTAGAACAGTAAAAGCCTGACTGGATTTCAAGGCAGCTACCTAGCTTGGCAGCAGCCGGAGAAGTGGGTTCAGGGAAAGCCCGCAATTCACAGTGGAGTTGGGGAAGGAAAGAGAGCCAACTGTCTGAAAAACGCAAAGGGGATTGTTCAGAAAAAGTACACGTGGCAGAAGGCTGCCCGAAGGCAGAAGCAGCCAGTCCAGGGTGAGTAAGTCCTGTGGTGTTTGGAGCCCAAATGTTTCTGGAGTTTAGATGGCAGCTGGAGACTATTCCAGAGAGGCTACAACAGGAAAATCCCAAACTCGCTCAGAGGCTTGGGGGGACAATAAAAAGAAAGTCTGGCCGGGTGGGGCCAGCAGGAGCCTCATGTGCAGCTCCAGCCTGTGCCGGAGGATAAAAAGCCACAGACAAACGACTTTTCCATAAATTTGTACCCAAAACATTGGGTGCCAAATGTAGCACAAATATTAAAAACCCAGAGACATATTGGGGTTCAACCCGAAGAACAGAGAAGCAAAGCAGCCAAGCCTCTAGAGAGCTCTTAGCTCTATGTATGAAATCTTCAGACTAAAAAAGAGGGAGTTCCTGTCTCGTCTCGCTTTATATTCCTCTCTAGTGCTGGGATTAAAGGTGTGCACCACCACCGCCTGGCCTCTATGGCTAAGTAGTGTGGCTGCTGGGATTGAAAGTGTGTGCAACTACTGTCTGGTCTATATAGCTGACTAGTGTGGCTGCTTTGCACTGACCTGCAGGCAAGCTTTATTTACTAAAACACAAATAATATACTAGTATATGCCTGATTTACATAGCAAGCTCAAGAACAACCATGACCACAGAGAGAGACCTGCCTTAAAAAGAAAAAGAAGAAAAAAAAAAAAAAGCAAGGGATGATGTCAGCCCAAAACGTCTGGTTATTCTTAGTTCTCTCCATCTGTCTGTCTTAGAATTGCTGTCAGTTCCTTGGTAATTTGGAGTTTGGGAGTCACTTGTCAGAGCTACTGTGTCTCCTGTTCTTTAAAGTCTTCTGTGTATGTTAGTAAGAAGTTAGGGAAACTGCACACGTCCTGCTACTGTGACCCACGCTCCTGCAAGTCCATATCTAGCAGGTTTTTCCTCATTTCTTCCTGAAAGAAAACATCTCTCTGGTTTCTGGATCTTTTGAAGCAAAAGCAAGATTGAGAACAACACATTCTTCTGGAGCTTCTGACACCATCAGGACACCTGAAGAATCCAGACCCAACCAGTCTACACTGTGGGGCACTTTGGTACCTGAAACACTTCTGCAGTATTGGTGTCTATGTCCTCCCTAGAACCTGGGGAAGTGGGAAGACCCCACTTTATGGAAGGAAATAGATGCTAGGTTGAAACAACTTCCCCCGTATCCACACATAGAGCTGCGATGCGACCCCAGTTTTGCCAGGCTCCAAAGCTCAGTGTCAGAATGGGGAAATACTAAAATTATTTGGAAGCATTGCAGTTGTAAAGTTTCTTCCATTCTTAGTTCTATTTACAGCCCCACAACTCTAGTGCTATTAAATAGCTCTTAACAAGCAGGGTTTTTTTTTATGATGAAAATGAGCAATGTCCTTGTTTCTATTGTTGTGCCCACACCTCCACTGTACCACACTAAAGTCTGAAAGTAATTGCTGGGGTGTCTGATGTCCATACAAGAGCAGGACTCAGCCTGTCACTCCATCATGCTACAACTCAAACACCCTCATCTCCTGTGCCCCTGAAGCGAGCCACATGGAGCAGGAGCATAAACAAGTGCAGGTGGACTCCTATCTTGTGCCTCTCACAGAGTCTTTGGGGTTTGCTGCGGCCACTTGCGGAGGTGTCTCGGTCCATTCAAGCTGCCGTGACAAAATGCCCACACCTGGACAGTTTATAAACAGCAAGCGCTCACTTCTCATAGCTCTCCAGACTAGGAAGGGCAAGCGCAAGGCACCAACAGATTCAGTGTCAGGAGGGCCACTCCCTGGCTCAGAGATGTCACTCACCTCTGTCCTCACATGATGGGAAAATGGGCTCCCTTGGTCCTCTTCTACAAGGGTAACAATCCCATTCATCAGAACTCCATCCTCAGGACTTAACCACATGCCTGGAGTCACCACGTGCATTGCACCTCAGAGACTTAACCGTCACTATATGAATTGTATGGTCCTATGGGGACACAGATCCTCAGACCATAGAGGAGACCGTGAGTGCTAAAGACAAGGTGAAGGACCGGAAAGCTGGGGTGTGTGCCTGCCAGCTGTTGTAACAAGGAAATCAGAAGCTAGGTGTACAACTTTAACACACACCAAGCTTAGGCTCCTAAATGGCAAATGAAACCAACCAACCAAAGGAGATGTCTTATAAAACAAGAGGTCACAGAGCCTGCTCTAAATACAGATAAAGACTCTCAGGACCCGCAGCCTCAGGAGAAGGTACAGTGGCTGCAAACTCAAGCCCTTTTCTGAGCCACCATACCTACTAGCTAACTATGTACCGACAGCTACCAAAACCAACCCCAGCGCATTCCCGGGGCGAGACAGATCATCAAGGTCAGTTTCTCATGTACAGGCCTCATTAGGCACAAGGTAAAGCTTGGGTCCATTCCTGCAGCAATCTTGAGCAAGTCACGAAATCTTGCCATTCTCACCTTCTTGTACAAAAACCCTCAAAACGTGTCCCTCACCCCAACATGAGAATTATATGAGAACTTCTTGGATACGTAAATCCCTAGGTTCCACCCCAAGCCTACTGAGTCAAAAATCTCAAGATCTGTTTTGGCAAGTCCTCCTGGGAGTTTTGGTGCATGGTAACAGAAAAACCACCACTCTCGTGCCTCCTCGAACTGAGGAAATTAAATAAAACGATGCATGGTGCGGCTCTATATGTGTCCTGCCACTTAGCCACCTAAGCCTATCCTTGATGGACCGTGGAGGAATGAGAGCAAGGAATGGGAACATTTCACTGGTTTTCAAGAAACTGACCTTGATGATCTGTCTCGCCCCGGGAATGCGCTGGGGTTGGTTTTGGTAGCTGTCGGTACATAGTTAGCTAGTAGGTATGGTGGCTCAGAAAGGGCTTGAGTTTGCAGCCACTGTACCTTCTCCTGAGGCTGCGGGTCCTGGGAGTCTTTATCTGTATTTAGATCTGTATTTCTCTCTCTCTCTCGTGTATGTGATGCATCTCTCTCTCTCTCTCTCTCTCTCTCATATGTGATGCATGTGTGCGAATATGCATATATATGTATGTGTGTGTGTGTGTGTGTGTGTATATATATATATATACATATATATGTATATATGTATATATATATATATATATGGAGGCCAGAGTCAACACCAGATGTTTTGACTCAGGACACTACCCATCTTTTTAAAAAACAGACAGACAAACAAACAAAAACCATGGGGTCTGTTTGTCTGGGATGGTGAGCAGGCACAACCACACTGACTTTCTTACCTGGAGCTGGGGAGCTTGCTCCTCATCTTCCAGCCATAACAGGGCAGTTTCTGAAACAGAGGGGGCAGAGCCATAAACTCCCACAGCAGGGAAAGGACTCAGGGTTTCTTCCTATGGCAGCGGCAAGAACTTTATAGCTGGGCTGCAGGGACTTTTAAGTGAGCACCTGTGGCCAGGGCAACCTCATCAGATAGGCTCTCTCCCAGCCTCATGGCTTCGCAGCTGAGTGGGGAGGGAGCTAGTCAGCTTCCTCTGCTCACCTTAACAGCAGCCTTGCCACTCCATGGCCCTACGGAGCCCCTGGCAGGGCCTAATTAAGGAGTTACCAGCTTTTCATCTCTGCTGCTTTTGTGGATTTTAATACCCCCATGGCAGATTCTTAGCAACTTGGCTGCTGCCAAGCTGGTCGGAGCAATCCCCCAGGTAGTCGTGATTGTTTTGGTTAATCAGAATTGCATGGGCTTTGAATAGTCTACCTTGGTCCCATTTCCCCCACTAAGTCCTGTTATATATGTTTTTTTTATACGGAGTTTTGCAGACTGTAAAATTTCCTGGAAAGTGCTATTCTCGCTACAGCAGGAACGGCCGTGTGTGTGAAGCACCTGGCACATGGCGAGGGCTGGGTAATTATTGTTATTAGTCCACGTCTGTCGTGGAGTTCCACAGAGTCCTTGACGTTCTCACAAAGGAGCCAAGAAACCAGCAGCAACGACCCCCGTGGAAGAACAAAGGAACGCGACTTCACACAGGAAGACCTACTAATGAAAAAGCAAAGCTTCCCCTCTTCGCGGCCAATACTTTTAATGATATTCATTTGGATCCGTGTTTCCTGTTTCCTTTCCAGCCTGAGCAGTTTTTTTCTAAGACGTGGGGATAGTTGACCCACTTCTTTGTTCTGAAATCGTTAGTTACATTCCATTTCTTTCTTTCTAATTTTAGAGAGCACACAGCTGCCAGTGGCAAGAAGAGGCCAGGTGAGAGGTAGCTGTGCTCTCTCGCGTCACAGAAGATGGTCCTCCAACTTGAAATCTCTGGTCTCCCGCATTGGAAGCCCCTGGCGTGATGGGAATAGAGATGAAGCTCAAGGTTTTAAGCAGCAGGATGGGCCCTGAAAGCTGACCAGGTGTCCTGGTTCCTGACTTCATTTCTGTCTCTTAGTCTTTCCTCTCTAGTTTAATCCTGCCTCATGAGGTTAAGGCTAAACCATTCTCTCCATCTTGGGGTCACGGGCTTGCGACCAGTTTGCAGTTCAGACTCCGCTCTCCATTTTGGTTGTCCATGTTGAATCATTAAACGAGATTTCACATTATAAAAGCGAGAAGACCTGGCTTCATTTTAAAATTCAGAACATCTGGCAACCCCAAGCCAGCGCTCCCACATGGCAACCAGCAGCTGGCAGGAGAGGCCTCTCTTCCCTAGCCAAACTGTGCTTACTCCACTGTGCCCCATTCTCTACCAACCCTGGTGATTTCACAGATGTTCACTCAACTCTTTGGATTCATTTTCTAAGACTGAGATAGCAAAATACAACAGGTTGGGTGGCTTGGACAACAGAAATCCATCTGTTCATGAATCTGGAGGCTGAAAGTTCAAGATTGAGGAGACATTGGCAGGGTGGCTTCCTTCAGAGGGTCTCTCTCCTTTGCTTGTAGGTGGTCACCTTCTCACTGTATCTTCCCGTGGTCCTCACACCATGGACATCTGCGTTCACACTGCCTCTTCTCGACAGACTATATTACGTTGGATTAGGCTCCATTCTGAGAACCTCTGTTGACATAATGACCTCCTTAAAGACCTTGTCTCCACCTCTATCACACTCGCACACTAAGGGTTAGCACCTGTGATGCCCGTGATGCTTGCCCTCGTTCACCAACCTGCTGAGACTGAGAGCCATCTAGGAAATGGGTAAAGCACACTCTGGTTGTGTCTGAGGGGTGTTTCCGCAGACAGTTTACTGAAGAAGGAAGTCCCATCCAAAAGACCCAGACTGATTAAGACGAGGAGAATGCCTGCTACCACAGCCTAATCTTCTCTTGTGAGGTTAGCCACTGTGCTCAGCCACATGCTTCTCCCATGAAGCTCTGAATCACCAAAGACTGAAGCCATGATGCACAGCAAAGCTTTCTTCTTTGAAGTTGCTCTCTCAGGCACTGGCTATAGCAGTAAACCCCTTGACTCACATAGCCCTACCAAACAGCCCTCCTTCCTTCCTACTGCTCTTAACTTAAGCAACACTTGGCTCTACCACCAGGACGTGGTGCCCCTTGGTTGGTAATGTGATTTTTTTTCACAGCATCATGTCTTCTTTCATTAGGCTTCTATAAGAAGTACCTTAAGAATGAAATCCATAAAGCACATTTGATGTGTTTATCTAATTATTCTTCATCAATAAAAACTTGGAAGTCGGATGTCGGGGTAAGAATCTAAAGTGATCAGAGAAGCTGTGGAGAAGCGACCAGTGACCTCCTATGTCTTATATTCCTCCATCCAAAAGGGCCAAGACCCTCTCTCAGGCCCGCTCTACTACTTCCTGTGTCTATCTCTCCTCAGTCCTCCAAAACCTCTATAGTTAATTTTGGTCAGCTAGTAGTGAGCTCTGTCCTCTGATTCAGAATAAAACTTTATTGTCAGTCTTGAGAGTGTCAGAATGCAATCAAAATATCACATAACACCCATTATAAAAGGACATGAACCTTTAAAGACAGAAAGAGACTCAGAGATTGGAGACTATTCCCTGTGATGGTTTTAAAGCCATGTTAAGACAAAGGGCTCTCTAGACAAAGTCAACAAAGGAGTTAGGGAGATGACTCAGTTTGTAAGGAATTTGCTGTATTAACAGGATTACCTGAGTTCAATACACAGAACCCACATTTTTAAAAAAATCTAATACTAGGGAGGCAGAGGCAGGAGGATTCCTGTGACTCACCAGACAGTCACTGAAGCAGCTGTATAAGAAAGTCAGGAGGGAACTCGTGGGGCAGGAGGTATTTGATGGGAGGGGGGAATGAGAGAAGAGTGCTAGGGGTCAAAGCTGCTTAAATTCATCATATACGTAGTAAGTATGAATGTGAGACTGTCAGGGAACAAAACATTGGGGAAAAGTAAGGTGAAAAGTGATAGGGAAAGGCACCCAGTGTCAGCCTCTACCCTTGACATGTGCAGACATGAACACACACATACACACAAACACATACACACACACCAGGAATCCATGCATAACATAGCTGAGCATCACTCCTATTTTCCAATTCACTTCCTAGAGGGCTTCCAGAAGGTTCTGGGCCTCCTTCTCAGGACAATTAAAACTGCTGTCTAATCCAAATTTCTCAGCTTCTGTGTGAGAAACCTAAAGTTCATCCACAGACCCCCAAACCACACTGAACCAAGAGCAGAATCCGATCTGCCACCTCCTGCCTCCCTTTGCTCTTTGTCTGGAAGATTCCAATCAGGCATGTTGTCCATGGATCTAGACAAGGCCTTCTGAAGAACAGAAACAAGGCAGAAGTTTTGGCATTTATGGCTGGTGTCCAGAGTAGCCTGGAGCAAGGAGCTAGGGGCCCAGGTTTGTCTGAGAAGATGCCTGTACTGGCTGGGTTATGTAAAGAACAAATCCTTTGCATGATTTGCCTGCTCCTTTTGATACACAGAACAAAAAAGAGTTTGGCTCCATAGCTCCTATGGTCCCTGGAATGTTACAAGATTAGGATCCTAGAACATTACAGTGACAGTAATTCTGCTCCTTACTAATGCTGAACTAGTGCAAGTGACTCCAGGAAAATGTTGTACTGTCTTCATAGTCTTATGCACCAGCCACAGGTCGCACCCCCATCCTCCCCAACCCAGAACTCTGTCCAGAGAGGAGCCTCCTCAGACTCTGCTTGCTGGCCACCAAGGACACCTCAACACTTGTACTCCATTCAGCTCCCTAATACTGAGAGAGAGAGAGAGAGAGAGAGAGAGAGAGAGAGAGAGAGAGAGAGAGAGGACACATACAGACAAAGACAGACAGACACACACACACAGAGAGAGACAGAGACAGAGAAACATAGAAAGACTGAGTGAGAGTGTGTGTGTGTGAGAGAGAGACAGACAGACAGACAGACAGATGACAGACAAAGCAGAGACAGAGAAACAGTGAGAGAAAAGAGAAGAGAGGAGAGGAGGGGAGGGGAGGGGAGGGGAGAGGAGAGGAGAGGAGAGGAGAGGAGAGGAGAGGAGAGGAGAGGAGAGAAGAGAAGAGAAGAGAAGAGAAGAGAAGAGAAGAGAAGAGAAGAGAAGAGAAGAGAAGAGAAGAGGAGAGAGAAATAAGACCATTCCCAGAAGGGGTAACAGTAATATGAACCAAGCAATTTTGTACCACAGAGAAAGTGGAAGCAGAACAGCTATACTTTTTGGGAATTGTAATTACAGAACTGCAAAGCAGAAATGGTAGGAATTTGTTCTCCAACCAACATTCCAGTGACAAGCAGCTTATTACTTCATGAGGTCGCCTGCTAATTCTCGTGAGTAATTAGTGCTGCATTTGGACCCAAATGCCTGACCCAAACATGCAAACTCTGCTCACCACCAACAGCCGTGGTCTTGTCTTCTTCCAGGACGTCCAGCTGGACCACATTTGCCAGCCTTCCTTATAATTACCTGAAGCACTTCGACCCTATGGGATGTGTTCCAGGTGTTCCATGTCTCTTCCAGACCTGATCCATAACAATTTCCCACGTGACAGCCTCATGTTCTCTTTACCTGCCAGTTAAATGGAGAAGACTCTGGGGACAGGGAGGGAATAAGCTCAAAATAAGGGCGCCTTGGTCCCTGAATGACTCTGTGGAACAGAAACATACCTCGTCCACCACCGTGAGCACTCACTCCCCAGTTCCCCACCCACCCCACCCATCCTCACTGCCTTGTAATGTGGCAAGAAATAAATGAATGTGTATTCTGTCCAGTCGCTGAGATCTGAGGCTTAACTATTTCCGTGACTGGCATTATTTATTTTACTAGAGCATCTCTTGAAGTAATAGCCTACCACCGCTCCTTGACTCACTTCCTAGACTTTGAAATGCTTAAACAACTCTCATGTAAAGAAGGCAGATCGAATGGCCAATTCCAACTCACTCTTTAACATCTCCCTCTACCCTCTCTCTGTCAAACACAGTCCTGAGCACACTGTGTAGGGGCACATGTCACTGAGAGTGACTTCTAGCCAAAGTTTCTGAAAACCTAAGTACTTGTTAGATCCAAGTACATTTCCAACATAATTAGAATATTTGGGGCAAAAGCCCTCAATGACAGAAGTGAACTAAGAGGACTGGAGTTTCTCCAACCCCAGACTGCCTAGATAGTTCAAAGTCCCAATTGAAATTTAGTCTCCACAGTAGAGTTAAACCTAAGAGACCGGATATACCTGATGAGGTAGTGTCTCTCTGTAAGTCTTTAAGGACACCCCTTAGGTATCACCCTCGGGACAATGTTCAATAGTTATCTCTGAGGGCCACCGATCCGATGGGAGACCCCACTTAAGGAAACAGAGTGGGATGAGAGTGGGGAGGCTGTGAAGGATTCAGAACAGTGAAGAGAAAGAGAAAGGTGTCAGGGAGCCTGCAGAACCCTAGGACCTGAGGCACGGGAGCCAGCCCTGCACCGCAGACAGAGCCTTGGAGACAGCAATCTTCAGAGAAGGGAATCAATGCAGCAAGGTGTGCCCCTTCCTTTGATCCTGGAAGGCTCTGAGACATGGTAGCACCTTTCTTGAAGGAATGAGGTTCGCTGGAGAGAGACTCTTCAAGCTCTTACCTGAAAGACCAGTTAGTTCTTGCGGGTTCTGTGGGTCAGTGGGTGCCTCCATGAACACCTTTGAGTACAACTCAAGGACTTCCTAAAGATCCCATGCCTTTTAAATGTACCTGTCAGGCCACATAGTAGGCAATCCAACTGATCTAGCCAGAGACAGTCTCTGTCTACTGCAAAGCCCTCCGGTGCATAGTTTCCTAGGCCCCAGTTTCTCCCTGGATTGGCAGAGCTTCTCCAAGACTCCAACTTTCTCCGATGCAAACTCTATTTGGATCGCCTCAAGTCCTCCCGAGTGTTCCTAAAAGGCTGTGGTTGTCAAAACACGACATGATATTTTGCCAAAGCAATTACTTCCTTAATGAAATCGGGGTCTGGAACTCTCCCCCAACAACAATGCTGCACTGAGGGTCACGTGAGGACTCCCTCCAGGGACCGCTGAGGAAGGAATTTTGATCACTGGCACCAGGGTTGGTAAATACATTGTTGCAAGGAAACACCAAGGGCAGAAGAAAACTCATGAGTTCAAATTTTTACAATAGTACTCCGGAAAAGCAGGTATTTAATAACTATAAAGTGTCAACTGTGGGAATTAAAGTAATCTTTAATAAAGTGTGCCCTGCATACATAAAATATATAATTACAAGTATTACTTGAGAAAGATTCATGGTTAGTTTTTAGCCTGGGGCTTTGCATTTTAAAAGGATGTGGGAAACCAGGAGAGAATGCAGAGAACCCATTATTGAAAGCTCTCGGAGGATGGTTAGAGGAGTTGAGATGGTTTAGTTTAGGGATGAGGAAGCCAAGGGAGGGCTACAGAAGCATCTTCAAATAATGTGAAGGTGAGCTTGAACCACTGAACTTGGCCTCCAGTCCTTCCCAGTCCAGAGCCATTAGATCAACCACTGTTCTGAGGGATGGGGCCGAGAGTCATCCCTCACAGCCTCCCTTCTTCTGGGTCCCCAGAGTGGTTGGCTACCCACTGGGTTAGTCAGCTTTCTGTCACTATAACAAAATACTGGAGATTATTAACTTATAAAGAGAGGAGGGCACGGGAAGACAGAGGAAGTTCTGATTTGGATCCCTGCACCCACTGTGAAAAAAAGCTGGCTGTGTTCACACCAGTAATCTCAACACTAGGGGGTGGAGACAGGGGGACTTCTGAGCTGCGCTGGCCTGCCAGTCTAGTCGGCAAGGTCTAGGTTCAGTGAGAGACCCTGTCTCAAAAAACAAGCTGGAGAGCAATTGAGAAAGATACTCGACATTGACCTCTAGCTTCAGTATACACATGTATTCATGCGAGTGCATGGACACTTCTCCCACCCCAACATACACACAAAGAGAGAGAGAGAGAGAGAGAGAGAGAGAGAGAGAGAGAGAGAGAGAGAGAGAGGGAGGGAGGGAGGGAGAGATAAAGAGGGAACATATACGAGAAAGGAAAAGAAGGAGGTGAAAATTTGCTTTTCCATCACCATTTTGAGGGTCTGAGGCCATGGTAAGTTGGCCCCATTGATTGTCTTGGGCAGTGACAAGTCAGTGGTATAGCAGGGACACATGGCAAACGAAAGCCACTCATCCTATTGCCAAGAAACAAACCAAAAAAAAAAAAAAGGAAAGAACTCGAATCCCACAGTCCCCTTCAAGGGTGTGCTCCTGAAGACCTGACAATCTCTTACTCAACGCCATCTCTGGAAATGTTTCACTGCTTCCACTGCTTCTTTCCCTTCTATAGTGCCAGCCTTGGGACCAAGCTTCCAACACATGGACCTTTGGGAAGAGACAAGATCTGAGTGGCAACGCCCACTCCCTGCCCCTCCTTGTCTGTCAGTACGTGAGCCGCATCGTCCGTCCCACCAACACCCTGCCCATCCTGCCTACGGACTACTATCAGCTCCATGCTTCAGCAAGCTGCATTTTGGTCCGGTTGTCTCCACCCACCTTGTCTACGCAAGGGCTTTCTAGCTTGCAGCTTTTCAACTGCTGTCGAAGGGGCCTCCCAGCATCCCTTAGTGTCCCCATCCTCGCTCATCAGCCTACTTCCCCTGTGCCCCGGAGCACAAGTCTCAACCACAGATATGGCATCATAAATCGCCAGCATAGCCACACGAGGTGGACTTCCTGCAGGTTTGGGGTTTCCCATGGCAGACTGTTTGGAACTTCACCTTCATTCCTTGGTCGCCTCCAGTCACCCTGCACTATTCTCTGGCCCTCCCAACAATCCCGCCCATGCCAACCTTCGCCCCTGCTTTCCAGCAGACACTCACAGGCCCTTGACTTCCTTGGGCTTCCCCACCTTTCCTCTTGCCAGAGCCTCTGCCTGGAATGCCCGTCTTATCTTCTCCTGGTAGGAGAACCTGGAGTATCTGGTACAACTCAGATTAAAGATGACTTTTACGAAAAAAAAAAATTTTAAAAATTTTTAAAAAAAGATGGCTTTTACGCTCTGTTGAGTATAGGGAGAACTCACTACTTCAAATAGTATTTATCCCATGCTTTTTCAGACCCAGGCCAGCTGGCTTTGGTGAGTTCCCGATAGAACATCCCCATTGTCTCAGTGTGTGGGTGTACCCCTCGCGGTCCTGGGTTCCTTGCTCGTGCTCTCTCTCCTTCTGCTCCTGATTTGGACCTTGAGATTTCTGTCCGGTGCTCCAGTGTGGGTCTCTGTCTCTGTCTCCTTTCATCGCCTGATGAAGGTTAATATTCAGGAGGATGCCTATATGTTTTCCTTTGGGTTCACCTTCTTAGTTAGCTTCTCTAGGATCACGAATTATAGGCTGAATGTCCATTATTTATGGCTAGAAACCAAATATGAGTGAGTACATCCCAAACGGGACTCACTGAACATAGTGGACAATGAGGACTACTGAGAACTCAAGAACAATGGCAATAGGTTTTTGATCCTACTTCACATACTGGCTTTGTGGGAGCCTAGGCAGTTTGGATGCTCACCTTACTAGACCTGGATGGAGGTGGGTGGTCCTTGGACTTCACACAGGGCAGGGAACCCTGATTGCTTTTCGGGCTGACGAGGGAGGGGGACTTGATTGGGGGGGGAATGGGAGGCGGTGGCGGGGAGGAGGCAGAAATCTTAAATAAATAAATAAACAAATAGTATTTATCACAGTATGTTTTTTATTTATCTGTCTTTTCTACTACACTAGTAATTACTTAAAGTAGAAACCATGTCTTATTTCTCTGGGTGCTACCTTAGGACTCAGCATGTATTTAGTACATGTTTGTTGGATGAAAAAGAAAGCCCCCATTTCAAGGATCCATTTTTCAAGTTTGCTTAATGTATCCAACCTGCAGGGCAGCTGGAGCATGGGCAGGATGCTGGGAGCATTTAGAAGAGGGTGAGTGACCCTAGTGGCTCCTGCTGGGTGTCCTCTTACATGCCAGTATCTCCATGGAGCTGACAGTTTCTGCCTTGTCTGTCCCTGAGTGTCATACCTGGAATAAAATGCCTTCATTATCCAGTCTGGCAGCATCGCAAACACATGGCTCAGAAAGCAGATACTGCCTGGTTCTTTTCTGGTTCCTATGGATACAATGCCTCTTTTGACCCACCGGGACCCATCTGCGTGGGCAGCTGCCATATCGGAACAGAAATGACAGCAGTGAACACTGAGCAGGAAGAAGTCTGAGGGGTGCGGCAAGAAAGAATGGACAGAGAGTGATGGGTATTTACCTTGCAGAAGAAGGGATGTGTGTGAAAGCTCCTTGGGAAATCAAACACAGTTCTGGAAAAAATTCCTTTTGCTAAGTATAAGATGGGGGGGGGGGGGGCAATCACCATTGAAGATTGCCTTCCCTTCTGCAGCCAGAGCAGAATTCTTGGCTCTGTTTTGATGAGTTTTTTCAAGGCATACCCTTCTCAGTCAACCCCAGGCAGCCACGCACTCTGACGTGTGCTGTGTGCTTAATGAAGAAGCGAGAGAGGCAGGCGATCTCTAAGAATGCAGTATGGTGTCTTTCCTCCCCTCTGCTCCTTTCACTAACAAACATGTACATTTAGGGGAAAGGCGATTTAAAACAGCAAATTCTATGGCTGAGCCTTCACGTTTACCAAGAGTTCTTAGAGTGGTCCTGAATTCCTAATGAAGAATCTGAGACACTGGTACGAGTAGACAGTCCACTATGCCAGAGCCGCTTGGGTGAAGCAAGGAGTCAAGACTCAAACCTAGTACTCTAGCTCCCAACACCTGTGTCCTTATTCCCATACCTGCCACCTTACTCTCTGCCTGACTGCCAGCTAAGCCTCATCTGCTTCTCAATTGGAGTGCAAGAAGTCAAGAAAGAGGAAATGGGTGGTTTAGTCCTAGGTTGTTTTTTTTTAACCTGTTTCTGAGTAAAGCAAATAAATTCATAATTTATCAATAATCAAACTGCCAGTTTATAGTTTCTTATTTAGCGCCATCTCTAACTTTATAAATTTGACTCTTGCCAACACATTGAAGATTTTTGAAGAGGTTTCCTATACTGGACTCATCTCCAAAACTGAGGTCACAGATGGGTGCCATGGGGTTTTTTGTTTGCTTGTTTGTTTGTTTTGTTTTGTTTTCTGGCCATAACTGCCCTCCCACCTTCCAGAAACCACATGATGCTCTAGACATAACTGGAGGCCTACATTCGTCAGTTTCTAAAATATCTGTGTAGCAGGTTGATATAGTAATGACAATGTGTTGTATTTCTAGAACAATATGGTTTTTGAGCTTTATTGTTTTATAACATTACCTCCTCTTCCCTCCCAGCACAAGGTCCCCTCCCTGGCCACAAGGTTGACATAACAGATATGCATTTTTCTGTCTTCTGTGGTGTTGGGGACAGAACCCCAGAGTCTTGCCCATGTCCCATCTACACTGAGCTACACTCCAGAGCTCAGGTATTACCATTTTGACTTTATAAAGACATGGAGCCTGGAGAGCTCAACAAGTGTACACTTTACACAACTACAGTTGATAAACCAGGAACGACAAGATCCTGAGTTCCTAACCTCAAATCAAGCATTCTTCTTGCTGGCTAGAACGTTCCTTTTCTTCTGTCTTCCCTTAGGCCCACCGTAAAAGCACATGAAAAGACAGCAAACATCTGGCCCCAGTTTTGAAGAACAGCAGCCAAGGTACATGTTAGGCTGCTGGTGAGAAAGTAGGGTCCTCTACTACTTGAAAAGTGAAAAGTGGGGTATCTCCTCTTCCAGGGTCCCACAGCTCTCTGTGCCAGAGAGAGAGAGAGAGAGAGAGAGAGAGAGAGAGAGAGAGAGAGAGAGAGAGAGCACTACCCCAACATAAGTACACATTCACTTACCCATGTCTCCCACATATTAATTCTTAATCCTAAATCCATGGGTAATTCATGAACCCCTCACAACTACATTTATTGTTCTCAAGGAGACAGTCCTAGTCTGTAGAGATCCTCAGAGGAGCACAAAGGAAACCCGAAAGCATTGTTGTGCTGCATAAGGCTCCTAAGCCCCAGTTCTCCCGCTGGCCACTGCCTTTCGTGTAACAAATGGAATGGAGAGACGGGTTCACGCGTGCTTTCCAGCACACTTGAGCAAAAGTCTGGCTGCAGAATTCGATGCTTTGCTGCTTGCTTGTTTTGTCAAGCTTTAATTCCACAATGGCCCGACTATTTTATAACCTGAATGATGCACTAGACAGGACCCCAGCAACATAGCCAAATTCTAGGGAGGAAGACTTGAAATGTAGGAAACATCTTGACTCTCAAGACTATGAAAGGCGCTGTGGTTGATTCACGCTTGCCATTGTTCTTCTAGTTTTCCCATCCACAGAGCATTATGCAAAGAGGGAGATTTACATAGGACCAGTTTCAGCAGAGCAAATGATACAGCATGGCTTCCAGCCCTGGCTGGTTATACATCTTATAGCTATCTCCCTGTCAGAAGTATAAATCTACTACACACACACACACACACACACACACACACACACACACAGAGGGAGTGTGTCAGGAAATCACAACTCAGCAAAATACGGCACCTTCCTGACAAATCCTGGATGACTAAGTTACACGTGCACTCTCTGGTTGCAAGGCTGTCCAAGATCCAAGGTGATCTGGGGCAACAGCCCCTCCTCCTTGAGCATGAGGCCAATTCCAAGAAGATAATCAAAGTGAATTGTACCTGGTATATGAAATTGAACACCGCCCTCTACTCTCTGGGCTTTGTAGATCAAAGATAATAAACCTGTCATGAACCAAGACAAAGGGCCACCAAGAAGTGACAAATTTCTATCAGATTCGCATTTCATCAAAACGCTGAGGGCAGGAATACAGTCGGTGAGCGCGCCCTTTCTCCTCTCCCAGAGACTGAACTACAGGGAAAGAAAAGTCACCTGGGTCTTTCACCACATGCAGAGAGCAGAGAACCGTGCTGGGGGAGATCGTGCTGGGGGACAATGCTCACCTGTCCTGTCAGCACTCAGCAGAATGCCAGAATCTGTCACGGGATGCTCCCATGCACTGTCCAAAAGCTGTATGCCACAACAACCTGGAGACTAACTCTACAAAGCGATCCTAAACACCAGAGGGTACCGTGCACGCAGCCAAGGACAAACTTTTACATACAGCCTTACATTCCTCTACTCCCAGTTTGAACTGTGTTCCGTGTCAGATTAGAATACAGCAGCAGAGGGCAATCAGTGGGCTGCACATCAGATCAAGAGCGCTAAAGGTCTGCAGCCGTCACTCAACCGGAGAGCAAAAATTCAGAGAAGTATTCAGAACAATCGACTTCCTGCACCCTTCTGATAAGGAGGAAGAAGAGGAGGACGAGGAAGAGGAGGGGGAAGAGGAAGGACTCTGCAGTTTACTACCTCACATCCTCATTACCCTACTGACCCCCACAGCTCTGGGAGGCAAGGCAGATGAACGAAATGGCTTTGTGGGCGCTGATAGGAACCTGAAGATCAGAGACTTTCCCGCGGACACGTAGCAATTTCTAGAATGAGGCGCCGTGCTCTCTGGTTCCAAGTTCAGAGTTTCTCCCAATATAATCTTTGTGTAATACAAGTGCAAGGGTTCTGCTTATACCTTCACTATCACTCTATGATACCTTATGCAAGCAGATCACCTAACAGACCCTACTCGGTGCTTTTAGCAATTGTCCTTTCACGTGAACCCAAAAGGTACTAACTCACTTGGCCCTTCTGATCCTTCTGTAATTCCAAGCTCCCGCACTGGTTATCCATTTCCTTGGTGACCTTAGGACGGTCATCTGGGCTCTTCGGAGGCCTTTGAAGATAATCATAATATTTGAAGGTATCATTTAAGGGAAAGATTTTTCGAGTGCCTATCAACCACTATCTGGAAAATTAAGAAAACAGGAGTGCTCAAGACAAAGTCTTTTTTCTGTACGGAGCTTCAAACAAAGGGTATGCCACCACAGGTGTCATGAACATCAATACAAATCCCAGCTGTGGTAGGATCATGGACCCAGACACGGTCCTCGACAGCAGCGTGGGTCCAGATGTCACCACGGACCCAGGGGACAACACAAGACACTCGGATTGGCATTGCCGTTGCTGCAGGGTGGCCCTAGGATACCAACAAGGCCCTAGGTGGGGGCCTAGATCCTGGGCATCCACACCAGGTGCCACGGACCTCAATACAGACACAGGAGGGCTGAGCTGAGCTGGCCCTGCTCCTCACTAACCCAAGGATAACGAACCCTGATGACCCCATGCCTAAAAGAACTGCCTCTCCTCCTCCACACTTGGGAACGCTGGCCCCACCCCTCACCTGATGAGGGGTAGTCCCAGCAGCAGGGTCAGAACAACCCAGCTACCATCTAGACACGCATCCAGGGCTTTGAGTGGACACTCCTCAACATCTACCCACCTATGACCTGCTGGATGGAGCATGTACGGGCATGGGCCCTGTGGAACCATAGTTACAGGATCTACATGACTCCGGGCAGCAGCAGGATATCCAATGTATAGCCAGGGTTCAGTACAGATGGTGTACCCGAAGCCAAAGACCTTAAAGATGACCAACAACACGCTCCACAAGGAACATTTGCAAGGACAGTTGTTTGAACAAAGGCTATACTGTATGACACACAGCAGCTCCCAATGCCACCAGGACAAACGAAGAGGTTTTTCTTAATTTTTTTTATTTTGTTTTGTTTTGCTAGTTAGTTTGGTTGGTTGGGTTTTGTTTTTTTTTTTTATTAAGATTCTTATTTGAACTTTTTATTTTTCTACTTTTTATTTTTATCTTACTTTTATTATTTCTGTTTTTGTTTATTTTCCTTACACTGCAAGGGTAAAGGGCAAACGTGGGTGGACTGGGAAATGAGTGGGGTTGGGGGTGCATGATGCGAAATTCTCAGAATCAATAAAAAATTACTTTAAAAATTTAGGTTCATAATCGTCAACTTAATAATGGAGACAACTGGGACTTGACAGATGGATGACTCGGCAGTTAAGAGCACTGGTTGTTCTTACAGAGGACCCAGGTTCAATTCCCAGCACCTACATGGCGGCTCACAACTGTCTGTAACTCCAATTCTAGGGGATCCAATACCTTCAAACAGATATGGCAAAACACCAATGCACATTAAAAATAAATAAATAAATAACATGGAAAAAGAAAGATAATGGAGACAGCTAAAGGAATATTACAAAAGTGTATTTTCTCAGGAAATCCAGCTTTCCCACTGTAGCGAAACTATTAACACTAAGCAAAGATGAATGTTTAGTCCGCTCTGACTTCTCAGATAAGACCATTCTAAAGTGAAAAATATCCCTCGTTTAAAGACCTGGAGAGAGAGAGAGAGAGAGAGAGAGAGAGAGAGAGAGAGAGAGAGAGAGAAAACGAGCATCGATAACAGCATGTCTGTGCCCTGCACTAAGAGCCACCCTGGAACAGGAGCAGAACATCTTCAGGTGTAGAGAGAGAAACAGCATTCAGTCCAGCGGTGCACGTCAGAGACGACTTTGCAGAGAGAGCACCACCAGTGCCAACAACCTGTCAAGTGGGTTTTCTAGACTTTTCTCTAGCTCCCCCTGTGCTTCTGAGGACTGCAAGGCCATCAACTCTCCTGGCCCTGTTTTGCCCACACTTCTCTTAGCCTCTTGGATTTTAGCCCAGGACCATCTTTGCCATTCTTCAAGGTTCAGCTTCAATGTAGCCTTCTCTTGGAAGCAATCTCTGGCCTAACTGGAATAAATCTAAACAGATTACAGATCCTAATTTCTTCGCACATCTCTGGAACCTTCAAAAAATCCTAAGCCTTTCTGGCTGTATTCGTCATGAAATGATCTTTATATCAGTAGTTTAAGACCCATTCATCCATGCCACCTGTGTGTGAACAGCAGGAGAGAGAGGAACAGTAGGAACCGTGGCGTCTAAAGCTTGTATTCCTCCACTGCCCTGCTGTTAGTCCTAGGCTAAGCTGGGCAATGAGAAATCTTGTTCTCTGCTCCACAGGATCCAGCTGGGATTAAGGGCAGCAGCCTGCAGGGTAATCACTGCCAGCGTCCTTGGTCAAGTGGTGGCAGATCTGGGTGAAAACATAGCAACTCTGCACTGGGGTGAACCTCAGCTTTTCAGCCGGAAAATTACAGAGCGCTTCTTCTGGCGACCCCTTATACACGGGACCAGAGATGCTATAGGACAGAACTGAGAGATATATTCATATTGCAGGGTTTTGCAAGCTCTCCGGATGTCCTAACAATAAGTTACAGATGTCTAATCCTAAATTAAGAAGTTAAATGCAGTGTGGACTCCACAAATGGCAATTTTCTATAATTTGGGAAAAATATTTGGTAGCTAGATTCCCACTGGAAATGGTTGGCAACAATTCTCTCTGCTAAATATCTCCATCAGCCTCTCCTGAGGCCCTGATCACACCAGAGACAATAGACTTCCAAAAACAACAGAGAATTGCTCAGGAAACTATAATTATGATTTTCCTCTGGGCATCTCAGCGTTTTATAACCAGGACAAGTACTGGGCTAGCTGAGTACATACATCCACGTTCCTTTAATAGCTTTAAACTGCATCTTGGCTTTTCCTAGTTTGTGCTGCTGCCTTCTTCACTTTTGTTTTGAAAGGAGACTTTTTATCAGTTTTCCTGCCCCGTGCCATTTTATCTCTTCCTTCTGCCTGCAATAAGATATCAGGCTAATATTGGCAGAGCAACGTCCTACAATGATTCTTTGTTCCAGACAAATAAAAAGAGTATGAATACTACATTATTAAAATGGAGAAGGAAGTGAGTTTCATTCCGCTTCTTATTTACTTAGTGAACATTGTCGCGGCACCAGGAGCTGGACAAAAGACGAACACACGGAAACAATAGCCCAGTGCACTCGGATCTTGCCTTTCACATGAGGATCTCTGAGTAGTTTCCAAACACTGAATCATAAATCCACTCCCTCCAGGCAGGACTCCACAGCTAACAGCAAGGAAGCTGCTGGGAACACCTTATGCCACCGCTGGAGACTGCAGCACTGGATGCCTGAAGACTCGGAGACGTGCGATCAAGATGAAATGGGCTGTGAGAGACAGTGGGTGAGTTCGGAAGAAAGAAGCAGGAAAATATAGGAACAAAGAGAATCCTAGTCAGAGCAGCTGGGCCTGTGGGTCCCTGACTGACAACTGGGCTTTCAGAATCAAGCACACACTTAGCAGCTGACAAAGGAAATGTTTTACTTCCTGCAAATTGGCTCTTATCTTCCTCTAAGACATTCCTGACATCTGCAGTTTGGTTTTACTTTTTTTCTGCAGAGAAGAAATTTTTTAAGATACTAATAGCTTGTGTTACATGTTTGATGGTTACAAAACATTTGACTCTATTCTTAATAATACTCCCATTAAGATTTACCGTATACCAACTCAATGTGACAGTCTAAAATCAGGAAATCTCATTTATTTAGATCCCACAACATTCTGAATTTATATAAAAGTGCCCAGAACTTGATAATTTTCTCTGGGAAAGCATGAGGCCAACGCCTTTGGAGAGGCATGCCCATGATGTGGCGGGGCCACAGGCAGCAGTCAGCAACCCATCCGAGGGTCCTTGGCATCAGGAGCACATGGCTCATACTATAGGCCTTCACAGACAGTCAGGACACAAAACCACAGTTATACAGTTTCTAATGGGAAGCCCTATGCTCAGAAATCAATGGCGAAGCAAAGGGTCAATAGGTAGATATTACTGTTTCAAACCCGGGAAGCGGCATGGGTAGCTGAACTGGGATCTCAGATTTAGCTTGACTTTCCTCCATCTCTTTTACGGATCAGCTTTCCCTGAAGCTGAATTGATAACTTGAGCTTGATGCAAGTCTCTTGAGGGCTAAGCATCCTCTTGGGAACGAGACCACGTTTTACCCACTGTCGGAGGCTGTGTAGCCTGGTCGTTCTCATCAGAGGACTGAGGAATCTATGGGAGGGAGCCCACTGAAAGAGAGGGAAGCACAGTGAATATACTTAGTAACAAAGCATAGGTATTCCCAGATGGCCGGGAGGATCTACACCCAGCAACATTGCGGCCCTTCCATTTCAGGCCATGTGATTCTGTGTTCAGGTCCCTGGGAGAGACACCACCATAGAAAAATTCTACATAGGCAATTTTTTCGGTGCTTTTTTTTTCTGTGTGTGTGTGTGTGTGTGTGTGTACATGCATATGTCTGTGTATCAGGAGGTCAGAGAGGTATCAAATCTCCTGGAACTGGAGCTACAGACAGCTATGAGCCGCCTGATGTGGGTGCTAAGCATAGGCATTAAAGCAGTTTACAATCTATTTGCTCTGCTATTCTGTTTTTTTGGGATTTGGTCCAGAGTCTTTCAATCATCAGGACTAATCAGAGAGATGACACTAATGATGTTAGATGATTCTAACTTCTCTTAGTTAAGTGTCTTAGTTAAGGTTTCTATTGCTGTGAAGAGACACCATGACCACCGGGACTCTTATAAAGGAAAACACTTAGTTGGGTGGCTTACAGCTTCAGAGGTTTAGTCCATTATCATCATGGTGTGACATGGTGGCGTGCAGGCAAACATGGTGCTGGAGAAAGAACTGAGAGTTCTATATCTTGATATGCAGGCAACAGGAAGTGGTCTGAGACACTCAGCGTAGCTTGAGCATATATGAGACCTCAAATCCCACCTCCAGAGTAGCACACTTCCTCCAACAAGGCCATACCTACTCCAACAAAGCCGTACTTTCTAATAGTGCCACTCCCTATGTGTTTATGGAGGCCAGTTATAGTCAAAATACACATCTGGTTAGTTATTGCAAACAACTGGAGCCCTATAGAAGCAAGAGTACACACGATTTTGTCTGTGTCAAGCAAAGCATTTAAGAAAAAGCAGCGGGGCTTTTGGAAACAACTTAGTTTTGCTATACATGGTTTTCCTCTGATGTGAGTGATAAGAAGCCCACATTACGTGCAAACACACATTCTTCTAGCTTCTTACAGTGGCAGTGGTTGCTGTTCTCTGCTTGGAGTCCCCAAAAAGCAGGAATCTCAGGAGGACTGGCTCAGTGAAGGCACAAACTTCAAGCAGTGTCCATTTGACAGATGGTTTATTTGATAAGAAAAGATTTTTCTTCTTTCTTTCTACTTCCTGCCAAGATTAACACAGCTTTGGGCTTGACTTGACTTGGGTAACAAGGAATGGAAAGATAACAGGCATAGAAAAGCTGGGATCAGCTGGGCCATGTGTTCTGCAGGAGACAGACCAACGGCAGCCTGGGAACTTGTCATATCTATTATATAGAACACAAATGACGAGGATGTGGGCTAGCTAGTCTCTGCAGGTCTCTCAGGTTGTTGTCGCCCAGGGAAACTGCACTTGGTACTTCCTGCACACACTCTCAACATCAGTACTCCTCAACCAGGGGATGGCTTTGCCATTCCTGAACCTGACCCGGGGAAGACCTTGCCATTCCCATGGGTCTGAGGTATTGGGGTCCCTGACATGGCCATACTCATGTCAATAATACATTGTTTGAGTCTTCCCCACAACTCCTAGTCCATTCTGACTATCTGGTCTTCATCTATTTGTGTATAATGCCCTTCTTACTAATAAGTGGCCAGGACACTGAAGACTGTCTCTGACCTGACACCCCAAGAACAGAAAGGAATGAGAAGAGCCCTCTGCCTGCCTTTCTTCCACTTACCTGCCCTGCCCTCTCTCCTTTTACAAGTCTCTTTACTTCTTCCTAGGGAATAGACAATTAAGGCTTATCTCTATTCAGTGATTTGGTCTCTGGTGCCAAGAGTTCAGGGTTAAAAATTAATGTGATCACATGTCAAAGTTTCCATTTTTATGGCACCTGATCCCGCGCAGGGAAGGAAAGATAGACAGACATGAACAAGAACATGACAGGTGTCGCAACAACCTTCACGCCTTTCTGGAAAGACTCGGCTCCCCCACAGCTGGGTGGCATGTAACCTCTCCTGATTTATGTCCCTAAGTGACTTCTCTGGCTTTGCACAAAATCAAAACAAAAGTGGGACAAGAAAGATAAAGTAGAGGCAACAATGAGCAGGTTATGATCTGCAGGTCCCTTGTTACAGAATCTATAGCAAGCGAAGCTATAGTTTCTACTCCGTGTTCCATCTCTGTTGACTTACCTGCCTGGTCTTTTTGATGGTGATGGATGCTGTCTGATAAGCTTGTGATAGAGTTCCTCTGCTCATGCTGCTATTACAAACTTGACCTCTCCTCCTGCCCTCTGTCTCTCTGCATTGGAATTGCTGTGGAAGCTCGGTAGCTGTCTGTCCCTGTAAAACTTGAAATGCTTGCAGGCAGCTGCTGGCACACACACATCCCTGTACTGCATCCTCTCATCTCCTTTGCAAGCTGTAAGGACACAGTAAGGAGCAGAGAGCCTACCTCACCTGCCCCGAGATGGGAGCCTGCTTGCGAGGGCAGGCAGCCGAGGGAAAAGCAGCAGACAATAAAGGCTCAGCCTGACGCATGCATGAGAGCTTTTAAATCTATATAAAGATGATTTTCAGAAAACCCTTACCACTGACTCTACCTGGCTTACTCTTAACATGTGTTATCAAGTACTCATGCAAATAGTGATTGAAAAAAAAAATCTTAAGTAACAAACCTAAAATGTGATAACTATGTCTCTTTTTTATTTTTATTTTTTTATTTTTGTTGATGTCAAGGGCAAACCTGACACTGCTCAAATTAATGAGCTAAGCTTTGTGACTATTAATAAAGGCTCGAGGGCTCTGGGACATCTTGATCTTCCTTATATGAAATACAATCCTCCATAAAACAAAGGCGACTATATTTTACTGGCAACCTCAAAGACAGGCCCATCACATTCGTTCCAGTTTAATATACATTTTTAATTATTCATCTGCAAGACATAAAATAGCTCATTTTGAGAAGCCTCATTTGGATGTTAATTTGCAAATAAGAGCCAGGGAGAAGTCTGTATAAATTATTCTTGTAAATATATGTACATAAAATATCTCCTAGGATTCTAACAAACCAGTGACTCAGATCTTGTTGGAAAGAATGATCCGAAGATAATCACCCCAAGTTGGGATAATTTTATCGCAGTCCATCTTCTGTGAGCTTCTTTGGTAATCTGAAGGCTAGATTAGACTCTCATTATGAACTACTTAGAAACATCATTTGAGATGATGGGAAAGTAATTTGAAGAATTTGGGGCCTGGTAATGAGTTCCCTTTGAAGTTGGGGAGGGGTGGCAGTGGGAACAGAATCTGAGATAATTGCTGGTTGTCTCCAAGGAGTCCAAAGGTTGATGAAGCTTCTGTGTTTAATAATTAAACATACTAACCTCTGAGGGGGGAGGAGAGGAGGAGGAGGAGGAGGAGGAGGAGGAGGAGGAAGCAACATTGCTGGAACCCCAGACATTTAAAAACCCTGCCTCTTGTTTTACCAACACACTCCCCACCCCATCCTTCTCCTCCCCTGCCTCCCCTCCCCCACCTCTGCGCTCAGAGGCACCTCTGTCTTTGGCACTGAGAACAGCTGAAAGCTCAGGAGGGGAAACTTGCTGAGGAAACTTGACTTTGGCCCTGTGGGCACTGCAGCTGTAAAATGCCCACCTTACCGCCTAAGGTGCCATTCTGGAGAAGAAGGGCAAAGATGCTTCCCACAGACTTGTTCAGGAAATCAACAAATGTTTGCCTTGCCCTTTGAAGTTTACAAGCTTTCACATCTGGGTGAAGTCCAAGTAGAGCAGCTTTAGGCGTGGCCCTTGCTTCCCATTCATTCATTTGAATCCCTACTAGACTCCCGAGAATTTCATTCTTGTTAATCAGGCCGTGGTCTAGAGTATTCTCCCATGACCCGCTAACGAGGGAACACTCACCTATTCCTAATGTTCTCCCTATGGCCTGAGGAACCCCAGCCCAATCAGAAGAGCTCATTGCCACAGATGCCTGAGTTAGGGGGCTTCTAAATGGAAAGCAAAAAGGCATGAGTGCGCTTCCATACCAATTCCCAGAGCATCCTTCTGGTCTAGGGGCACGTTACAGCCATATCAGCAAAGCATTTGGATGAAAAGGGAACAAAGAGCATGGATGTGCCCATCTAGAAACCAGCTTCAGGGATGTGAGCTCAGCTCTCCTAATTATATCTGCAAATGTGCTCTGAGGTACTGGAGTTTGGGATGTCAGCTAGGGAAATGTAAGGGGGCATAACAGCATCTAAGTAGTAATCCTCAAATCCTGGTTCACAGCTGATCAGGCAGAGGCGGCAACATCTGCCCCTGGTGGGCCTCTCCTAGATGGTGTCTGTCTACCCTTGATGAGGGCCAACCTAGGACACCTGTCTCTTGCACGAGGATCCCCGCTTCTCTTTATATCCCTCCCCATCGCCTGATGCTGCCATTGGCTGCTCAAATGCCATGCAGGGAGAGGGAGCCAGCTGACAAGCTAGTATGGGGAATGCTCCTATCTTGACTTGGGGCTCAAACCAAATTCTGTGAAGCAGAATATTGTTCCTGGGTACCAGACACAGATAGTACAGGAGCACTTAGAGTCATGAAAAGATGAAAGAATAGAAAGAAAACTATTTACCAGGTTGAGTGGATTGGTGTAGACTCCAGAGAGCATTTTCAAGGAACAACAGATGCCTCCCTCCCGTTTGTCCTCATAGGAACGGATTTCACTACCTAAGGGGCCTGGGGCTTGTGAAGCAGGGTTTCCATGGTCAAAGGCAACATTTCATTGTTCAGATGGGTCAAAGCAAGGCTGAGATCTGCCACCACCGCACCCCTTTGCTTCCCCAGCCCCTGACCCACCCAGATTCTCAAGGTACAGCCTAGGCATTACCAGTGGGAGAAAGATTCCGAATTATTGTGTAGCCTCGGGCATCGAGTATCACCCTGCCAAGCATATTCCACCTTGGATGGAATCACACGAGCAATGACATCACCTCTTACGTGTTACGGGAGGGAAGATCTGGAGCACTGAACATGGCTTTTTAAATCGTTCCCGGAAGCCAGGCATCTGGACTCCCCTTCATATTGTAGATTAAGTCTGATAATCCTCCAGCAAAAACAAGTGTCTGAAGGGTGTGTTCATCACCTAAAGTACTAAAACTACTTGATCATTTTCTTACATTCATAAATTTTAAATACTTCTTTGTAAATGGGTGCATAGACTTAACACTGTGGGGCATTGTTTCTGAGGAAGGATGCTGCTGCTTCCCATCCTCCGTGGTTACATCATCCCGTTATCTGTGAAACAATGAGTGGAAATGATGCCTGTTTGTCTCAACAATTTTATTCAGCAAATGTATAAAATCTGGCAGCCCAGAAGCAATTTGTTGCTTTTCATTTTATATAATCATGCATTTACCTTTCCCCCCAATTCTTACTTTCTTTTTCTTTAGTAATCAGTGGTATACAGAAATTTAGACGCTCTGGCCAAAATGGAGGGGGAACGAACAGAAGAAAGGAAGGAAGGAGGGAGGGAAGAAGGAAAGAGGGAGAGTGAAAGATAGGGAGGGGGGAAGGAAAAGCTATTCTAGATGATCCCAATAATAAGATTTACTGTAATTAACATGACAAGTATCTCAGGAAAGGGATAAAACACTAGAGTTGGTTTTTAAATAATAAAAAAAAGCACATGTTTAGGTCCCAGAAATGAAGCTAGCCATGCCCCCGGCAGCCTTCCCTCTGCAAAGTGTGCACTGCTCTTCCAGCCTGGAGATGCAGCCCTGCCTGACTCTGCAGAATCCAGCATCTGCTAGCATCTATTGCTAGTGCATTACCGCTCCAGGACCCTGCCTGCCTCCAGTGGCCTATGATATTTCTGCATTTCTGCCAGAGCAGGCTGCCTCAGACTCTCTCAGAGAGCAGGGAGGAAGCAGAAAAAGAAACAGGATAGGGCAGCTCTGGGGGCAAAGTGTCACAAAGAGGACAGGAGGGTGGAAATAAACAGGAAGAGGTTGCCCAGCCTCTCACCTTTCATCCCTGGCTGTGAGAGATAAGGCCTCACAGCAAGGCCATCTGGGCTCAGTTTCAGATTTTCCCAGACTCCACTTCACGTGCTTCTTTCCCTTTGAAAAGCCTGTCTCTGCAGTTTGTAAAGAGGCTGCCTCAGGGAGGCTGTGAGTGGTCAACACCCGCTCCAAACTCCAGGATGGTTATCTTCCCAGAAATGTGTAGCGTGTGGCGCTTTGAAATCCTCTGTCATGCAAATGTCACATGTAGATGTATGTGTTAAAGCAGTACGGGAAAATCATCCAGCCCAGGAAGGACGGAAGCCGTTGGAAGCCACAGTTACTGCTTCCTTTCTTCACACTGTTCTACTCCTGTCTTCTCAATGCCAGAGGGAAGAACAGACCTCCCCATCATTCAGACCTTCCAGTGACCCAAAGCGAAAGCATCCTTGCTGACTAGAAGTAACTATTCACATTGAAAAAATTTTATAATCAAAGGCAATTCTGCTGGCATTCCTCTCTGAACCGCCTTCCTTAAGACAGCCGATTTTCCTGTGACATGTCTTCAACATTCCCGCTTCACCCTGGGATCAAAAGGGTTGTTGGGCGACTGTTATAAACACTGGTTAACAGCCTGGAGCTGAATTGCCCCGGTTCAGATCCTGACTTCCAGCAAATTAGTGCCTGACCCTCTTAATGTGTGTTTCCCAACCTGTCACTTTCATCCCCCCCCACAAAATGGAGACGGTGGCACTAGCGAGCTTCTCTGTGGATGTCTGGTGACAATGCTGTCAGAGCAACAGCTGACACATGAGGGACTTGCTAACATCATCACTGATGTGACTTTGTCAGAAATTACTAACTGAACATATTTTCTATGCCATAAAAATAAAAACTTAAAGAAAAAAAACTGACCCTCAGAAAATAACCGTCAAAGGAAACCTTTCCTTCTCCAGGTTAACACTGTTTTATAAAATTCTGTCTCCAGGGTTGTTTTCAAGTCACATTTTAGTCACACTGAAAAAAAAAACAAGGAAGTAGAGCCAGGCATGATGGGTTCACCTTGTAACCCCAGCACTTGCGGGCAGAGGCAGGAAGCCTTGTAGTTGGAAACCAGTTTGAATTACACAGAGAGACCCTGCTTTGAAAGGGGGGTGGGGAATGGGACTCAGTAGTAAAGCACTTGCCTAACACACCCAGGCTCTGGGTTGCAGCAGTATATGTGTTTGCATGCATTTGGTGTTGTTAAAAATCTTTCACCAGGCTGTGGTGGCTCATGTCTTTAATCCCAGCACTCAGGAGGCAGAGGCAGGCGGATCTCTGAGTTCAAGGTCAGCCTGGTCTACTGAGTGAGCTCCAGGACAGCCAGGGCTACACAGAGAAACCCTGTCTCGAAACAAAACAAAACAAAATTTCAAGTAAAAGTAGATGTAAGAAAAAGTGTAAATTTTTACCTTTCCTCCAAAGTTGAAAACGCTCACTTGTTCTAAGTCTTCTTCATATTGATTATGTCTTAACTTGGGGCATGCACTACAAAAATCTCTCCTGGATCTCCCTGCATTATCAATATAAAGTACTACTAAAGAAATATGGAAGCGGAGAGAAGGGTATTAAGTGAGCCTACAAGAGAAAGAAATCATTTCAGTTTAAAAAGTGTCTCAGGATAATGTTGTCAATATTTCCCTCAGCACAGCGGTACAGAGGGTTCCCGAAAATGGCGCTGGTGCTGTAGGGACTGGAATGAGGATCCTTCTGCAACACAGTCGGACCTCCAGCAAATGCGCTTAGACGTCCTAAGGGTCCTCAGAATGCATGAGGCGAGGGGGCCCAAGTTCCTGTACCTCCAAGCTCACCCAGTGAGTGGGTAACATCCTACTTAGTCTCCACAAATAAGTCTGGCAGCAACCGAGGAACACTTTTTATATAAATTAAGTGCATTTTTTTTTATTGAACCAAATATGAGTTTGTGAAAGTTAAAAAAAAAAAAGTTTTCTTCTTGACTGGGTTTTCACGGTGGCTCTGAAAGAGCGTCCTGAAGAACTAGCTGCACGGACAGACGTCTCTCTGAGGTACAGGCAGTTATTGATCGCCTACTTCAACCCCGGCTTCCTGTCTTGTCCTTCCGGTCAAGTCTCTTGGCTGCTTGGCGTGTCTGCTTCTGAAAGTTCAGATCAGAATATTTAATTATCTCCAAAGGATGTTCCATGGATTAACTGTCAAGTGTTTGGAGACCATTAACGGCTTGATAAATGCTAACGAGATACGTCAAGGAAGCAGATATTACGGGTTCATCTAACATGAATTCTTTCACGGGCCTGTACAGCCCCCCCTTAGGTTTTATTACCATTCATAGAGACTTGTTTTCAAACTGCATTACAACCCTGCACTGTCCTGCAAATCATCATCACGCCTTAATGATAAAGTCTTCAGTTTGAAAGTGTTGTTGCTGCGTTAGGATCAGAGAAAAAACAATCTGCCTAGGGCCTCCATGTGGCTGATAATCATCAGGGCAAAGTAAGCCTGTGGAACCATGGACAGTTGACAGTTAGCTACCTTAAGACCAGCCAGGCCAAGGGAGAAATATATATATTAAATAATTTAGAGTTTGCAGCTTGATTTCCATCTCTGTCTTTAAATGCATTTGGAATGAACTAGAATCATTGCTCATTTCTCTTTCCTATGGGGTAGAGAAAGGGGGAGACAATGACACACTGCCTTTGAATTGAAAAAGAGCGAAAACAGAAACTTTAATTTAGGGTTGCGAAACGTCCATCTCTGTTCCCACCTCAGCTTTGACTCATGCAGGGCCCCTGAATAGACCTTTGAACCTGGATGTCTGTCACATGTTCACACCTCGGCCTGTAAAATTAAAATCAAAATAATGACTTCCTACTTCAGCAAGAAGTCATAAAGATTAGAGCCAGAACGTTGAACTTCAAAGATGAAAGGCTCAATATAAATTCCAAGCATTATTGTCCAGACACAGTGTGAACTTGTAGACGTATGCAGCTGAAGCGTGTTGGCTACCTGTGGGCAGATGTGAGATGAACTTGCTGGAGTTGTGGGAAGGGCAGGAGAGCGTAAGAACAAGACCTGGAAGTAACTGTCTCCCAGACAGCAGAAGAGTGTTTAATTAGCTCTCAGCGGTCCTGCTTTCTCTGAATATATGCTTAGTGCACACCTGATACAACAGCTCTGCTCCCATTGCTCTAAAAGGATTGTTTTCCCCTGTATCTACAATGTGCAAGGCTATGCTAAGAACCGGAAATAGTGAGATTTATACATAATTCTTTTTTTTTAATATTTATTTATTTATTACTTATACAGTTAGCCAGAAGAGGGTACCAGACCTCATTACAGATGGTTGTGAGCCACCATGTGGTTGCTGGGAATTGAACTCAGGACCTTTGGAAGAGCAGGCAATGCTCTTAACCGCTGAGCCATCTCTCCAGCCCCCTATACATAATTCTTACCCTTCAGAGCTCACGGTTAAAATAAAGTCACTGTGTATTGCCTGTGTAGTCTACAGGCAGTAGAAAGGACACTCCAGTCTACATGAGGACACAGGATGTTTCAGTCTACATACAGTGCATAGGAGGCTTTAGTCTGCATACATGCAGTATACAGGGTGCTTTAGTCTACATGCAGTGCATAGGAGGCTTTAGTCTGTATACATGCAGCCCACAGGGTGCTTTCGTCTACATGCAGTGCAAAGGGTGCTTTAGTGTGCATACATGCAGCCCACACAGGGTGCTTTAGTCTACATACATGCAGTGCACAGGATGCTTTAGTCTGCATGCATATACTGCATAGGCTGCTTTAGGCTACAAACATGCAGAGCACAGGATGCGTTCATCTTTATGCAGCGCACAGCAATGCTTGTAGCATCTGAGAGTTAGAAAAACTTTCCATCAAGAACCGTTCAACAATTTTGAAACTGACTTCCATTAATAGTGACTGCGTTAGGCCATGACATGTACTGTGACAAATCGATATTTTGCACATTTTTTCCTTGAATCTACAAGTGCTAGAAATTATTGCTGAAGATGTTCCTTAAGGCCTACAGTAATAGCTCTATCACTGCTTTCAGAACCCCAATGGTCAAGGGGTCCTTCATCTCATATGCTAGATGCTTCTACCATGTTTGGCAGGCAACTCCCAAGCCTCCAGATGATTTTGAGTATAGTCAAGGTTACATATGTAACAATCATACATATGTATGTAGTTGAGTATGGGTCTTCATGTGCTTCTAAGATACCTGTACCTGGCTTCCAACTGGTACAGAATAAAGATGAGTTGGGGTGCTGCCTGGCAATAGTGGTCATTCTCAGCTTGTGTCATTTGGAACAGCTGTTTCTAAGCTGTTTTAAAGATCTCCAGGCTCTAATCATCCTCAGAAACCTGATTCCAATATATGAACCATTCAAATTGGGCAGTGGAAGGGGGGGACTTTTCTATATGGAGATAGAAAATACTAAGCATCTGCTGACTTTTTGAATAGCCTGGAGGCCATTGTCACAATGTTAGCTTTCCAATTTATCTTAAAGCTTGACTCTCCTTAAGGGCATGTAATAACTATTGATTTTCTTCAAATTACATCCAGTTTTCCCGTCTTCTTTTAAAATACAATATTAAACTGGCTGTGGCAATAAAAGAATTTGCTTCCCTTGTCTGTGAAAAAGAGACAAGATGATTCCTATGGTTGTTTTTTGCTCCAAGATCTTAGTTCTTGAGAGACTGCATAATAGTCAAAAGCAGGAACCCACAATCTCTTCCTGTGAAAGTCAGGTAACAAACAGTTGGGTCATATGACTCCTGCTGTAAGTATTCACACTGCCATTGAAGAGCAAATAGAATTAGATAACGCACAAGCAAATTATCACAGCTGGTTGTCAATAAAGCTTTATTTACAAATACAAAAGCTGCTAGATCTAGGGTCTGTAGTTTAAGGGGGAGGGAGGATCTAAAATCAAATCCTGTATCTGCTCCAGAATAAGTTTTCCTGAAACAATTAACAATTAGTCAGAAACTTGTGGACTTTGTAGATACGAGAGAGAGAGAGAGAGAGAGAGAGAGAGAGAGAGAGAGAGAGAGAGCTTGCTACTGAGTACTTTAGTTAGGGTCTATTGCCGTGATAAAACACCATAACCAAAAGCAACTTGGAAAGGAAAAGATTTATTTCTCTTATACTTACAGGTTACAACCCATCCCTGAGGAAACTCAGGACAGGAACTCAAACAGAGCAGAAATCTGGAGGCAGGAGCTGATGCAGAGGCCATAGAGGGATACTGCTTATTGGCTTGGTCTTCATGGCTTGTTCAGCTTGCTTTCTTATAGAACCCATACCACCGGCTGAGGGATAGAACCATCCACGATGGCCTGGGCCCTCCCCCATCAGTCACTAATTAAGAACATGTACTACAACCATATCTTATGGAATCATTTTTTAAATTGAGGTTCCCTCCTCTCAGATGACTACAGATTGCATCCAGTTAGCATAAAACTAGCCAGCACAGGGTGAAAACCTGAAAAGCAAAATACCTTCTACTCTGTTTCATTTTCTTTCTTACATCACCCTACATCTGACTTTCGGGACATACTCCTCATGTGCCAAGTACCCAGGGCACACAGCAGAGAGAGGGAGAAAGGGCAAGAATCACCCAGACAGTGCCAGGAGGATGCTGGTTAGCGTCTGGGTCTCCCAGCGGGAGGTACCCATCAACTGTGCCATCTTCTTTGCCTGGCAGCCTGTATCCTCATCCCCGACTGTAGTGTTGACTTTTCCCATCCAAAACACTAAATTACTCAACCTCTGTAATTGCCCAACTAAAACACCATTTAAAAAAAATGCCTTTATGCATCTCCACACCACCCCAAGAAAACCACACCCCAAAACTGCTCTTTCTTACCTCTTCAACCTAATTAAATTAAAATATGCCTGTTGGATGTTGTCAGCGCGACCAGCCTATGGGAAGGGAGGCTTGCCACCTTAACTGGCCACCACGTCAGAACAGAAGACTGTCTGTCTCCCTCTTCTACCCACATCTAGAGATCTTTTCCCAATGACACGTCACTTTGTTGGTGATAGTGACTGTGGATCGAGTGGCATCTCAGTCAGATACGAGAAGCAAGAATATTAATATTAAAAGGAGGCAGTATAATGGCTATATAATGAAGCATCTGTCTCTTAGTCATCCAGTCTTCAGGTAAAGAGCTTCTTGGAGCTGCCCTATGTAAAATGGAGTGTTAGGATAATTGAATGGGCGGTGATTAGGCTGAGGCAGTTGTGGTGTCCTGGGATGCTATCTAAGCAAACTAGAAAGTCGACTCAGCAGCAAGGACCACAGCTGGGAGCTGAGACTTGCTTTATCCATCAGAAAGTGCCTGCTTGCCTCTAACCAGGGACTGAAGGCTACTGCCCCCACTTTGGACAGTCACATCTTCGCTGTGCTTCAATACTCACCATACGACCGCCACCCCACTCCACCCTTCCTGGAGCTGCAAGCCACCTGCAGTTCCGAGCTGCCCAACTCATGAACCGTGGATATCTGTTCAAACGGTTACTTCAGTGCTTTACTGAGCATCACTTTATCTCTCCACAGGGGGATGCCCTGTATATTGCCTATAACAATAGTAGCTGTCACCCGAGTGTAACACGAAGGAAACAGCAATGTATCACAGGATTCAAAAGACACTGGGTAAAAACAGTTAGCTGGTCTCTTAGCTATAACGATATCACCATTACTATAGCTTTTGCTACTGATATTTAGCAACATCTCAAATGTTACAATTATTTTTTTTGCCAGTTTTTCATCTACCTGTGCTCCCCAACAGTACCTCCTCTTAGATGATCACGTCAACCTGAGTACAGTCAGCAACACAGAAAGACACCAATAAACTGGGCTTTCTTCCTCACAGCCCCAGGAAGGTTCTCCCTGTAGCCTCCTACCTGGCCTGTCAGCTAGCTCCTCAGACATCCAGTATTTCCCAAGCAGAACTAGAGCCCTGCCTCAAAAAAGGAAGCATAGACATAGCATGCCTTCTTGTCCCCTACTTTGGGCTCCTCAGTAGGCCTAGTATTTGGCAAGGCCAAAGACCTGGCTTTCGTGTGTGGCAACTGACGAGAGCTCTAGGAAAGTGTTAAGGGTGGACTCGTTACTATGCTATCTCCATCTTTTCTGTTCTCAAGTGACTTTGACCAACCATCTATTCGCCAGCTCCCTCCATTTTCCATAATATAATGGAATATATAGTCCCATAATATAATATAATACCTATGATCCATGCCTGAAGGCTTGCAAGAAAAGCGAGACATAGAGTAATTTGGTGTGTGTATGGCTGTGCATGAGTGCATGTGAGTGTTCATGCATTCATGAGCGCATTTGTGTGCATGTGTGTATGTACGTCTGTGTGTGGAGTGTGTGTGTGTGTATGTATGTGCGTGCGTGCATACACGCTAGTCATGCATGTGTAGCTCTGGAAGCCATCCATGGGCAAAAGTGTAACACTCAGGGTGCATGAACTACAAAAAAATAATGGAAAATCAAAGAAAGAGTAGAACAGGAGTAAGGGATGAAAGGGGAAAGAGAGCAGTAAAGAGGAAGGGACGAAATCCCAGTGTGATATTTGAAATAGGTCAAAGGAAGCAGTGTCTTACAGGTTTGGGGATTTCATGTTGTTTGGATTTTATGTCACAATGGAGCTGGTGTGTGTGTTTCATCCCATGCCTGCTCCCCAAACTGCAGAGAGGAATTTAACCTGGGTCACCCTAAGGAAACTGGCAGGTGTGAGGGGGCCACTTTCAACTCTAAATTCCCCTGTGGCATGCAGACACAGAATGTCAAAATGACTCACTAAAAATCACCCTATAAGTCTGCCAAGCACTCAGGGCGTCTGGCCATCAAATTTGAGTTCATTCCATCCGAGCTCCCGTTCTCAGGTTAAGCAAGCAGGTGGTATTTGCTTTTCAAAACTTTAACACAACTATCAGCCACAAAATATTACCTGAGCTGAGAGGAATCCCACTGCTCGTTTGGTCCCTGTCAAAGTTCCCTTTCAGAGAGCCTGGGGACCTGGAGGTCACATGCTTCCTGTATGAAGTCAGGGAGCCCAGGACAAGAAGTGTCATTCAGTGTGTGTCTAAGAATTGCAAAATCCAGGTTTCCCAGCCCAGTTCCAAGGGTTGCCACAGTCACGGGGTTTGTTTTGGTAACTTTGGCAAGCATGCATTTGCCTCAATAAAGATGTTTTCTTTCCTAGGCTGGTGCACAAAAGTCACAGGGGAAAAATTACTGAGAAGGAAGGTGTGCTTCGGTGTTATGAAGAAGCTTTATGAGCAGCGTGGCGTAGAAAGAAGACACACAAGCAGCAGCTAGTTTGGTAGGTGAGTCTCCAATCATCTTTTGATTCTTCTCTCCGTAGCCTGGACCGAAGAGAAAAATGAATTACGGAGAAACAACAAAACTATGATGTCCATGCTGCTGGTTGTTATATTGTCTATTGTGGTGAAAGGACAGCTAACGCGGTTTACCAATCTGGCCATTTTAAGTGCGCAGCTCAGTCCCGCAGAGACTCAATGGCTAACACTGGATGATTAAGTGTATGCACGCGCGTATACACTGTGACTGTGTATACGCGCGTGCATACACAATCGTCTCCTTGAGCAGCAATGCTGACCCCTTAGACAGTCACTCCGCGGCCCTTTCCCAGGCCTCTGGTGACCACCACTCTACATTCTAATGGTTTGACAGCTCTGAGTTTCTCATACAGGAGAAATGACACAGTAGCCATCTTTTTGTATCTGGCTTACTTCACTCACCAAAATATACTCAAGGTTGATTTATGCTGTAGCCTGTATCAGAATTTCATTCTTTTCTAAGGCTAAGATCGCACTGTATGCATATGCCGAATTTGCTTATCCCCTCAAACCTAATCTCTTCTGCTGGTGTTTGGGTTCTTTCCACCGCGTCCACTAACACTGCTTGCTGTGTATGTGGGTATATAAATATCTGCTAAGCCCCTGGTTTCAATGTGTGGGCCATATATGCCTTCCACATTATTTTAATTATATTTATGGAAATTCCTTCATCTGACAGAGAAAACCAGTCTTTCTGCCCCGCATGTGTTTTTGAGAGAGCTGTCACTAGCCTGGCAGAGGAGGAAGTGGGCGTCCAGCATTCTCACCTCGGGGGACCTCTGCCGCGACAGACTCACACACTCCCCATGTCTTCCTCTAGTGTTTGCTTCATTTTAGAAATATTTGAACGCCCAGGGACCTCTTTGAAAAAGAAGTTGTCTTCACCGTGAAAATGTGTGGTGTGAACTCCCGACCAGCTTCAACAGCAGGAACAAAGGCAAGCTGGATCAGAGGAAGCAGATGCAGAGGGTGGGAATGGGAGTAGGGTGGGCGCTGGGGGTGGTTATGCCCCAAGGGAAATGCTGGAGAAAGCAGAATTCCATAAGCAGAGAAGGGGAAAGCAGAGTAACAAAGAGAGAGGGAAGAAGAATTAGCATGGGGATGACAAAGAGACTTTCTACATCACCCTCAGGCAGAGGACCCCAAGAACTGCTTACACAGGAAAACCAAAATAGTGAGTTCACGGTACACCCTCTAGTTTCCACGGGAACCCTAGCAAGAACCAAAGAGGAAAACAAATAAACAACTAAGAAGCAAAATTCTCTCCAGAGCTCACCTTTTATTGGTATCAAGTCCTGCAGAGACTACAGGGCTCACTGGAGCTCCGCCAACAGCTCACGGAGCAGCCAGCATCCAGACAGAAGTCATCCTAGAGACCACAGGCAGTGTGAAGGCTGCCTCAAGGTTGGGCCCTGAGAGCAGAGGGTAGATGGAGACTAAGAGCCCCCCAGCTTCGTGGGGCTCAGAGTGCTGGAGGAGAACCCACTCATGTGGGGAAGACTACATACAAAACACTCGGGCCCTGTGACTTGGACAGAACTCAGAAAGGTTATTGTTTGGCTTAGTTCCCACAAAAGGCTTCATAGCCCACCCACGTACCCCTGTATGCCCACCATTCTTGCCAGACTTCAGCAGTCTCCATATATCTGGAAGCCGGGCAGTGGTGGCAGCTTTTAATCCCAGCACTCTGGAGAGAGAGAGATAGGCGGATCTCTGTGAGACGGAGGCCAACCTGGTCTACAGAGCGAGTTCCAGGACAGGCTCTGAAGCTACAGAGAAACTCTGTCTCAAAAAACCAAAAACCAAAACAAACAAACAAAACAAAACCAACACTATTACCAAGCACAACCACAGTCACTGTTGGAATAACAGGCCCTCTCTCACATTCTACTGTAAGCCATTTCTATCCAAGATCGTTGTCTTCAAAGAGTGACCCCCAAATCTTACCAGGCCAAAGGGGACAGCCACAGTTCTTTTTGATCCACTTGAAAATCCCCCTTCAGGCGCTGATTTGACCGCTCGCTCAACCAATGACGGTGCTCCTAGTCCATTTCCAGTACTGTGTCCAGCTCAGAGACACAAAGACAGAATAGGGCCATTCTTCCTCTCAAGGGAGCTCACATCTAATAAAGAAGCGGGTGATTAGAAGCGATTACAGGACAGGGGTGAACATGACTCCACACACCTTTAACCCCAGTACTGCAGAGTGTGGAGACAGGGGGATTACGGAGAGTTGCAGGATACAAGCACTTCTCAAGATTCAGTGAGAGACCTCAAGGGAGTAAGGACAATGCATCCAGCACCTTTCTCGGGCCTCTGTGCAGACACACAAACATAGGTACATATCCCTGTGCACACACGCCCACATACACCACACAGAGATATACCACACTCAGCTGTATGTGTGGGTGGGGCTTATCACCTTAGCTGTGTGGGGGGATGTTTATGACCCTAGCTTTGGGGGGCTCATCACCCCAACTGTGTGTTTTAGGGGCTCATCACCCTAGCTGTGGGGTGTGGGGGGCTCATCACCATAGCTGTGTGTGTTTCGGGGGCTCATCACCACAGCTGGTCTAGGAGATGCTTCACCCAAAGTTAAGGGTCACACTACTATAAATCAGTGTGGACTGAAACCTCCGGAGTTCAGACGAGAGTATTTTGAGTCAGCTACCCAACATCTTCTCTTTGAGATTTAAGAAAGTGGGGGACCCCCTTTAAAATACACAAACAAACTCCCGCCAAGACTCATGACTGGAGTTCCATAAAGAAGCCCTTCCTGTTGGGTGACGTTTGACTCTGGAACAAACAAGCCCTGACAAGAGGACAGACAGTATGTAATCAATACGCCTTGGCTCCTGCCCAGGACTGTCACGCCTGGCACTTCCATCTCTTCAGATACGGGGAGGGCTGATCACACCACATTTAAAAGCAGATCAACAGATGTAGGGCTGGGGTGTTGGTGAGAGTCGGTTACGTGGCTGACGAAAGTCTTTGTGAATTTCAAATAATGACAATATGGCAATCCTTTCATTTCCTCTCTGGAATTCCCAGGAAGCCTCTTGTATGCTCCCCCGAGTCTCTTGTTCAGTGCACACACAGATGGCCTTGGCTACCCTGCCAGGAAAGCCAAGGCCACCTTCCTCCCCGTCTCAAAACCTCACTTTCCAGTCTTCATCAAGCAAGCCTCAGCTGCTCCTAGCTCCCCTTGGCTATCACCTCGGTGCTTAAGAAACCCCATCCGAGCTATTCTGGCTACTTCTCCTAGACCTGCTGACCTGCTGCTTGTCTCCTGCTTTAGCACCACGTCCTTTGTGCTCCCAATCTACCCAGACAATGGAGGAGATGCCTTTCCATCCTGAGTTCTCTGTTCTCTATGCCTAGAAGACAGTTCCTCCAGGATTTGCTGGAGAATGCCTAATTAGCCCTGGCCATTGGCTCCCTCCAGGAGGCCTAAATACTTCTCCGGCTTGTACGACAAGAGCTGTGGCCCTCCCTCCCACAGGGCTCTTGTCCAGTGCAATATTAGGCTCGTCTGTTCACCTCTCCTCTCCCTTTGCCAGCTCCTAGACTGAGAGCTCCTTCACAGCAGATCTCCAGCTCCTTACCACTTAGCTCTTAGTAGACACCAGTAAACATTCGCTGAGGGACTGAAAGATCTTCGAGTACTTCTCCCGGGAAAGCAAGGAAAGGAGCCCATCACTGTGCCATCATCGTCTGAACCGGAGGCAGCCACCGCCTGCTTCACATGAACACCATCTTTCTCCCGATCTGGTTTCCCAACAAATCCTGGCCCTAATCTAGCCACAGGAACGCTGTTATTCTCCTGACCACTTAGTTTTCAGGAAGCTGCTCTTTTTTACGGTCTCCCTGCGACAGCCTCCGGTGGAGTGCCATTGCTGCCCTTTGTGCTGCCGCCTCCTCTGGTCTTACTCAGAGATGATTTGCCCTTCTCGTCCAGATTTCCGTTCACCCTCTTCATCTCAGCAATATTCTCCTTCCCCAGGCAGTCCGCTTGACTGAGGTTCCAGCTCCAGGTCTTTCCCCCTGGAAGAACCACACGACGATTAAAGCAACCTCCCAAGGCCAGTCTCTAACAAGCCAGGGACCAGGTGAGCTGGCGTGTGCCAGGCACACAGCATTCAGACAGGGTTGTTGTGTGCATACCCTGGGAGACTGTCCTCTCAGCTGGCCACCTCTGTGTGCTCCCATTTTTTTCACCCCTTAAATTCACTCCAGGTTTTGATGCTACAGTAATATTCCAATGGAGAATGCCGATGCTGAGATTAAGAGTCTTCAGGATGCCACCCCCGACCAAAGTTATGATGCAGAGGCGCCCAGCTGTCTATCAGTGCTGTGAGCTTTTAACAACAGCCAATTCTTAAGCTTAATATTTTACTTTCTCTGATAGCATTTTTTGTTTTCCTATTACAGTGTTGGTTTTATAAGGAAGCAATGCTACGTCTTGCGCTGCTTGTTTCTGTCTCTCATTCAGAAATCATGGCTGCAAACAGCCTACATTTTGTCTTGCGGGGAACTATATTATCCAGTCATGTGTTGTTCTGGGTTCTAAGAAGAGACCAACAGAACGCTACCTTGTTATGATTTTGAATCCAGGGTTGACCTCCACTAGGGGCTTTCAAAGACAGAAACAAAAACCAGAAGACAAACAACTTGTCACTATACAGATCCTTTTGAGATGTAGCCCTACTTCTTTCTTTCTGTTTACTCTCATAGCTGGTCTGCTTTGCTTGGGGTGTTTTGCTTGTTTGTTGTCTTGAACCAAACTCTCCCTATGCCTCTCAAGCTAGCCTCGAGCTTGTCTTGGCTCCCAAATGGCTGGGGCGGCAAGCAATTTTCATCACACTCAGCACCCTTTCTTTTAAATATGGTGTGTGCTGCTGTAATACCAAGTGCTGCAGGAAAAATTTTCTGTCGTGAAATGTCTCCTGTCTTAGATCTGAAAATGACACATTCAAGGAGAAATAAGATCTCTTAGGCTCCACCCCAGTCCCTGACATCCATATATCCAAAGAGCCTGGAATGTTCTGATGGAAGCTCCACCCCAAGTCCTGGCATCCATAAACCCAGAGTCTGGGAAGTTCTGCTAGAAGCACAACCTCAATCTCCCTCTGTCATCTCTTTCTCCCCAATCCCTGTCTCATCTCAGAAAACCCAGTAAACAGGGCTCCTCCCCCAAAGATGCTCAAGACCACTCCCACAGAATATTTAAACTGCTCCCCCCCACACACACTGCCTTCTCCTCCGGAAAACAAACACTTGATTTTTTTGGGGGGGTGGGGTGCAGAAAATCATCCAGGAACATTCTGGGCTTTTTCTAATTCAGTTTGATTTGGAGTGTTGCTTCAGCAGAGAGGCTTATGAGGTGCAGAAACTTTTCACTGTCTGCGAAGAGAACGAAAGTCCAGATAACTCCAAGAGCTTGTCTGTTTATTCACACTTCCGATGTCTGAATGATTGCTTGCCTTTCGTTGTATAGACACATGCGCACTGTTAATGCCTGTCGTCGAACGCACATACATACACACACTGCAAGGTAGGCAATTAATCATGATCTCCCCCAAGACCATATTTTACAGTCAGAAGCCAATTGTCAGCACACATGTCCCTAAATAAACTGACACACATACCAGCTAGCAGATTAATTCACATGGAGAAAGCACCGTGGGAAGAAAACCTTGATCCCAGATTGCTCAAGCAGGTGCTCTCCCTATTAACATAAAGATCAGCCCTCCCAGCTCTAACCCCCAGGGAGCCCGGCCTCGAATCTTACTATTTCTAATACAGTTGATGCTGAGATAGTTCTGCACACTGAGAATTCGATTTATACAACACAACCTAAGAACGGTTCTGCTCAGAAGGAGCCAGGATAGACTTTTGAATCAGGGGCGGGGCGTCATCTTTTGCTGGTCTCACACTTTGCTGTGGTTGTGTTTGTCTGAAGCAGGGATTCACTATCTACCCTAGGAATGGCCTTCAACCCAAGATCATGCTCCTCCTGCCTCAGCCTCCCGAGTGCTGGGATTGCAGGTGTGTGCACTCTGTATTTGGCTTTTCAACAGAAGGCAACCCTGATGGAAGACTTAATGCTTTTCCTATTTTTGAACAGACAGTATGTTATTGCCCATGAAGGTTCACAGGCGCCTACGGTGATGAATCCTAAGGATACAGAAACCTACTGTGATGAACCTGCTTAGGAGAGACTCTTGCACACCCAAGTGTGCAGGCCGTGTGTGCGCATTCACAGCCTGGCATGGCCCTTGAGTGGAGAGAATTCATATGGCCTCTTGACTCTCTTAAGCTAGCTCCCACGTGGTCAGCCCCTCTGAACAGAGCCGGGCTCCTCCATACAGAACCTTGTGGACAGAAGGGATCCCTGTTGTCTGCGCTGAGCTCCACAAAAGGAAACTTGTAGTAGGTATTTCACCAAATGGCCTTCCTCGGAGCTGGAATGTAAAGACAGAAGGGGGTGGGGGTGGAGAGTGGGGGGTAAAACATTTCCATGACAAACGCTAGACTCTCAGAATCTAGGAGGAGAACCAGTCACCAGAATTCAGTACTTACTTGACATCTACAAGAATCACTCATAGTCTTTATTAAAAATGGCCCTTGTAGCTGCTACAGATATCTCCAGGGCTGGCAGGGGTTGGCAGTGGGGAGGGAGTGGGAGTCAGCTTGAGCCACCACTGGGCTGTGCTGGGACAGTGGCTTTCCCAGGAGGCTCCTAGGAAAGAGGCAGGATGCTCCCCTGGAGAGTTCCTTAGGGCAAGCTCTGCCTAGACAGCCAGAGATGGCTGAATCCCTGCAGGGTGGTGACCTCTTGTTTTTCACATTCCCACCCCACCCCCATCCCGTGATCTTTCTGTAATCCCACTAGCTTTCAAATACACCATGCTATTGTTCTTAATACACACACACACAGACACACAAGAGACACACACACACACACACCACTGTGGGGCAGGGGAGCGGGAGGAAAGAATGAATGAATATTAGGGTCCTTCTAACCCAGCGACAAACTCCTGGCACATTGAGAGGTAACTAATTACCTCTGTGTAACTGGAGA
>NC_022021.1:2987750-2988991 GCF_000317375.1 Microtus ochrogaster
ACCCCCGCCTTCAGTCAGCTCTCCTGAACAATACCCAACTGTCTGGACAGGATGGGAAAGTGTCTCCGGGAGTTGGGAACCCACCCTCCTACAAACCCAGACTTGCATCTCACTGCAGGAAGTGAGGATGGTGGCTTCAGGCATCATTAATCATTTTGAAGTGATAATTCTTAAGGGGGGGGGCAAGGCAAAAAACAGAAAGATACAGTTTGAGTTAAGTCATGCCCAATAAAAATCAACACTTCTCCAAATCATGATTTCCCTGATTCCATGTGGACCTTTTAAGAGCACGCTGCACTGACAAGACCAGATAGGAAATACGTTTCCTCTGTAATTGGAACTCCTGCAAATACTTGGGACCTGACACGGAGAGATAGGGGAAGGGTGTGTTTGTATCTGGAGGTGGGGGGGGAGTGAGCCTTGATTTCCTTCACCTTCCAGCCCAGGAATGCAGGACACATTTCAAAAGGACGGTAAAGCGAGAACAATTTGGGGTTTTGCGTCCTCTAGGAATCTTCATTTAAATTGAAATTCCGGGAAACCAAGCTAGAAAGAATCCTTCTTTGTCTTCTAATTGAGCTAGGGAACTGTGAAATCCCCCCACCCCGCCCCCACCACCTCACCAGGCCCCCAGCCCAGCAGGTAGGGTCCGGTAATTCCCTAGATTGGCCACCCCATGGGGTGGGTGCTTCTAAAGCAGACCCAGCCCTGCCAGCCATTCAGATCTGCTCACTCTTCCAGGAAGCACTCCCCCAGCCCAGGCATTTGAAGTAACACTGTCTCACCCGCGTCGGAAAAGTGGTAACTAGAAAATGAAATCTACCCTGTCCTTCCAGAGAAATTGCATTTCCTGTGATCCTGGGCCCAGAGGAGATGCACTTACATGAAACTGGATTAATTTTTTTCTTTCCACCTTGAAGTCACCTGGTCTGCCAGAAGCATCTCTCCTCAGCTTCCTCTCCCTGGATCTTTGGCAGGCTCCCCAATTCTCCATTTACTCCTTATTCAAGATACCTAGGTCTAGATCAGAACTCAGGAAACCAATGCAGAAAACTTTCTTCCTGAATGTGCTGCTTGTTCCCTTCCTCCCCAGTCTTGCAGACCCTTCACGGGTATGTGAGCCTTGGGGACAGCGTCTCAGACTTCTCCGTCAGGTACCATCCAGATCCCCCACCCCCACTCCCCATCATACAGCTTGTACCATCCAGATCCCCCACCCCCACTCCCCATCGTACAGCTTG
>NC_022021.1:2989874-3080147 GCF_000317375.1 Microtus ochrogaster
TCCTGGAACTAGCTCTGTAGACCAGGCTGGTCTCGAACTCACAGAGATCCACCTGCCTCTGCCTCCTGAGTGCTGGGATTAAAGGCGTGCACCACCATGGCCCGGCGTAAGAACATCTTTTAACTTCTTGCTTCTGCTTCCTGAGTGCTAGGACTACAGGCATGTACTGCCTTCCCTGGTGGGGATGGTCCCAAATGTCAGTCTTCATTTGCACTAGCAAGTATTCTGCCAGTGGACCTGCAGCCCTAGCCCCCAGATGCTCACTTCTAAATACCAACTTCTGTAACAAGCTCTCTTACGGGACTATCTTTGGATCGCCAGCCCCCGAATAATAACACGGAGATTTATTATTAATTATGAAAGCTTGATCTTAGCTTAGGCTCGTCCCCAACTAGCTCTTATAACTTAATTAATCCATATTTTCTTAATCTATGTGCTGCCACATGACTCGGTTACCTCTTCTTAGTACGATACATATGACTTTCTCCAAGTCTGCTGACAGAATTGCACACCTAGATTCTTCCAGTTTCTCTCTGTCTGCTGGGAAGTCCCACCTACACCTCCTGCACAGCTATTGGTTGTTCAGATTTTTATTACACCAATCACAGCAATGCATCTTCATAGAGTGTACAAATATCCCACAACAAGCAAGTCTCTGTTCCAGGACACCAGAGCCTCCTAAACAGACAACAGAATCCACTGAAACTTAGAAAATACTAAATGAAGATACTATCTTGTCATGGCGAAAAGAAAGGCAAGCTTAAAAAGGAAGACAGAAGAGTTAAAGGGAACAGATATCTACTGAACTGAATTCCCAGCGGTCTATTCAAAAACATTATAAGCATCGAAAAATCCTAATACAAGCAGATTACCATCCATTGGATTAAATGGGCACCTGTGAGTTTATTCTGAAACCAGAAATGAATTGAAAGCTTGAAGGGTGCGGCAAGATGGTGATTGCAGAGAACCTCCCATGCCAATGCTTGCAGATTCAAGAGAGGGAATAACTTTCCAATGGGGAGACCTGGCAGACAGAAGAAGGAATGTCATCACCTGCTACGACACTGAAAAGAACACAAGTTACTTCTAGATGGCTTCTCTCAAGACGGCTCAACCCAGATCTCATCACAAATGCACAACACTGGAACCCAAGACACAAATAAGGAGTCCAAGGCTGCATTCTGGACCAATTGTGAAAGAGGGGTACCAATGAAATTGCAGCATGAAATTTCAACATGGATCTTGTTGTTTATAGATACATCACCGGGTCAAGAGACCACACTTGAAACAAGTCTGAAGACTACATGGCAGTGATAGCTCTCAGTGTTTTGGTTGTGGAGAATGTCCTATTTGTACCAAAGACATGCACGTGTTGGGAGCAGGTGGATGGTAAGAAACTGACTCTCACAAGAGCCAAGGGAGATAGTTAAGGTGGTTAAGAGTGCTTTCTGCTCTCCCTGAGGTTCCCAGCCACCGTGATGGGTGGCTCACAACCTCCTGAAACACCAGCTCCAGGTGTTATGGGAAGCCCACAGAGATGACCCCTCAAACATAGGTCATAGCTAATTGAAAGTCTTTATTCTTGCAGGCTGGGGCTACACACAGGTGTTCTAGAACTAACTGTAGCCCTGAGCATTTAGACCAAAGGGCTTTTAAAGGCAAAAACTACCTTCTGGCTTCTGGCTGGGCAGTTTCAGGAAGTGGTTTGTGTAGCACAAATTCTAATTGTTCTTAATAAAAACCCAGAGTCAAATATTAGGGGGTGAAGTCTGAGAGATCAGAGAAGCAGTGCAGCCAGCCACTAGGGAGAGCTTTCACATCTACCAAATTGTCAGATCAAAGGGGCCATCCTGTCAGCTGACTGCCTCCTCAGACCGCGTCCTCAGACCATGTCGTCTGACTGTCTTCTCTGACTGTCTCCTCAGACTGTGCCCTCTGACTGTCTCCTTAAACTGTGTCCTCTGACTGTCTCCTTAAACTGTGCCCTCTGACTGTCTTCTCTGACTGTCTCCTTAAACTGTGTCCTCTGACTGTCTTCCCATCTCCATCTCCCAGGTGCTGGGAATAAAGGTGTAGGCCACCACTGCCTGGATCTGTTTCTCTTTGAGACTGAATCAATGTAGTGTAGACCAGGGTGCCCTTGAACTCACAGACCAGGGTTTCCTTGAACTGCCTCTGTCTCCCTAAGTCCTGGGATCAAAGGTGTGTGCCTGACCAAACAGCCCTCCTGATTCTATCCTGTGTTTTCTGTCTCAGCTTCTTTCATCTGACATTTCCTTAGCCTTGACCCCACCCCACCAACCCAGGAACCGTAGCTGATTTTTTGGAGCAGGCTCCTAAAGTGGCACCACTGCCTGGCCTCAGGTGGTTTAGCTCTACGCTCTAATCTTCAGGCAAACTTTATTTGTTAAAACACAAACAAAATATCACCACAGGTTTGCACAAGCAGACAGTTTCACCAAAGTTAAGCTAACTGGGACATCTTGACCTTGGGCTTCTAGAATAGAGGTTGATAATTTCCAGGGGGATTCTCCACTAAGGAAATCAAATTCTAGTTAAACCTAAAATGGCCTCAGCAAGAATACAGGATGGAAGCCGGGCTGTGGTGGTGCACATCTAATCCCAGAACAAGGGAGACAGAGGCAGGTGGGTCTCTGTGAGTTCCAGGCCAGCCTGGTCTACAAGAGCTAGTTCCAGGACAGTTAGGGCTGTTACACAGAGAAACCTTGTCTCGAAAAAAGTGAAAACCAAAAACAAAATGACAAAGAAAAGAAAAGAAGAATAGAAGACAGAGGAACCTCAGCCCTCTCTTGCCTGTCACACAAGCACATAAGGGATCCTCTTCTGGCCTCCAAGTTTATCTGCATACAAGGTATATACACCCACCTTGTCCCACCCCCAATACACATAAATAATATAAATAATTTTTTTAAAAAATGAAAGAAAATCATTTACATTGTACTTCAGCCTTGTAAGTTTACTATTTCTTCAAATTCATTTATTCTTTATTTTGGTTTTGAGACTGGATTTCTTTGTATAACCCTGGCTATCCTGGAACTTGCTCTGTAGACCAGGCTGGCCTTGAACTAAGAGATCTCCTGCCTCCCAAGTTTTAGGGTTAAGGATATGCACCAATGCCATCTGGCTAAATTGTTTTAAATTTTTAAATGATAACAATAAAATAAAATAGACTATAAACTCATGAGCACCTGAATGAGCAAAGACTGGAAATTCATTCATACCCAGCACCTGGTATGTGCCCAGTTCAGGCAAGCGCATAGTAAATATTTACTAAATTAACTATTTGAAAATTGCTTTGCAATATGGAAAGAACATAGCAAAAGAGCTCTCATTGAGGTTTATGTTAATGTATTTTGCTTTTAGGCAGCTGCATCATTTAATACCTGCCCAAAATTGCTCTAAACATTTTATAAGAGAGTGGAGAGATGGCTCAGTGGTTAAGAGCATACATTGTGCTTGCAGAGGTCTGGAGCTTGTGCTCACATGGGGATGTAAGCCTCCAGCTCTAGTGGGATCTGATAGCTCTGTCCTTTGAAGGTACCTGCACCCAATGCACACACCTACACACAGATACACAAGTGCATGTGTGCAAACACACACACCTATGCACCCAATGTATGCCCCTACACACAGGTACACAAGTGCATGTGTGCAAACACACACACACCTATGCACCCAATGTACGCTCCTACACACAGATACACAAGTGCATGTGTGCAAATGTGTGCAAACACACACGCACACACCTATGTACCCAATGTACGCTTCTACACACAGATACACAAGTGCATGTGTTCTCATCTTCAAAAAGAGGAAGTAGAGAGATGATGTAGCCTGCTCAAAGTCACACAGACATGAAGAAAGGGGTAAAGTACCAACCTAAGAGATAACAAGAGTCCACAAAGGTTACTTAGCCACCTGCCCAGCATCCCACCAATCACCAAAAAATTTACAATTTCAGGATCTTTCCCATTCGGGTTCCATTCGAAAGAGCTGCTTTTGTTATATATATTTATATTGTATGTATTCTAAATGTACAAAATAATGTCATATTCTTTATGTCATAAGAGACAGAGACAACCAAAAAGAAGCCATCCTAGAGCTAGGCCCTTCGTGAGCAATTCCTGTCACCAGCTTTGTTCTGCACACACATCTTAGTCACCCAAAGAGATGTTTAGATTTTAATTATAGCATCCACACCCTCTGTGGCCAGTATTTTAATGTATGTGCTATCAATTCTCTATTCTTCTATTCCCATGGGATCTTAACAAGGAAAGAATGTATCTTGGGCCTGGAAAGTCCTATCAGCTTCTGACCAAAATACTAAACTGTGAGCCCTCACGCATATATCTCTCCCTCACAGAAGGGAGATGAAGTTTTGGAGCCGTGCACCACCGATAAGAACAGATATTCTTTTCTGTTCTGTATACTCTTACAGTGCCCAGCCACACACAGCTGTCTCCATCCACTCCTGCTCTGCTGGAAACAGTGAGACTATCTTGCCTTATTTGTTATTCTAGGGAGAAGGTCTATGTCAACATCAAGGCGAGGCAGTCCTTAGACTCCCCTTTACAGAGACAGGCTCATAAAGTCAATCCAATAACTGAATATCCATCTCTATAAGTCAGTGCAGCAGGCGGCCTCATAAAACTATAACCGGTATGACACAATGGGATCTGTTTCATGGGAATGTTCGGCCTTCCCACAGCCTATGATGGTATCGCAGAGCCTGGCTCCTGGTAGACGCCAAGCAAGTTCTATGCCCCCACTTACTCTGAGAGTCTTTATCTAAAATACCATGTAGCCCCAGGAATTTATGCTTCCATGTGCTACACCCCATTTCAATATGGGTGAGAACAGCAGAGAAGAAACCAGAAAGGTGGATTTTACTCAGTTGGTGAAGGGTTATTTATTTTCTTATGTAGAACTGGAAGATTTTCCTACACTTCTCTACGCCATTTTCCAACCACATGCAGGCATAATTTCTTCAACACACAAAAATATTTCATTTCTTTTGTATACATGAGTGTGTTCTGCTATCAGATCTCCACTATGCAATTAGAGTCACTAATGCCATCGGGCCCTGGCCGGTGTCCTCTCGTATGATCCACCCAGAGACAAAGGCAGGTACACCCTCTCTGTCCCTCGGTGTTTGCCTGTTGCTGAGACTCATGGTGCTATTGTTCAGACAGGCTCATGATTGTGGGAATTAAAATTCCCACGAGTCCTCCAGCACTCACCACCAAATGGAGTTGGTGGCTCAGACTGGGATGACGTTGAAGAGGTATTTTTACTTAGATGGAGTTCCGCCAGTAAGGCAGTCCCCGTGGCTCATCTTGGTGACTGGCTTCATGGCAGGACAGTTATTGTTCTCCCTCACTTCTACGCTCTCCTCCAGTATTTCCTGAATTACACCTGTCCTTCCAACTTGGTCTTATTCTGGGGACCACAGGCTAAGGCAATCACTCCAGAGAACATGAGCGCCAACCAAAACTATGCACAAAAGTCGATGCTGTGTGGATATTGACAATTCTGCCACAGAGAACCTCAGAGCATCTAGTAGATCCGGACCCCAATCTCGCCTTCCCCCTCTTCACCCCCGTCTTCTGTCAAGGTTCGGCATCCTTGTAAGAGATTTCCTCTTCCCTGGTTCTCAGAGTTTCGCTTTTCTGCTCAGCTGTGGCCACTGTCTATGGCAATGACTCTTGCTTAATTGGCTCTCACGAACAGTGTACTTATCCTTGCTCTGTGAGTGACAGATAGAGCCTACCATATGTTTCTTCCACCGGGGTCATCCTGCCATCTGGACAATGGGAGCTTTTGCCCCAGGGAGACATCCTATAAGCCAATTTACATCGAGACGCAGATTCTAAGTTTGAACACAGGATGACTCCATCTGGCAATGCCTCTGGACTATGACTGATTTGACCCAAGAAACATAGAGATCTCCACGACTTGTAGAGAGAAGCAAAAACATTGCTTTGGCCTCATGACCAATCCGATTGTTTATTCCCTTGCTGTATGCATCCTTACTTGAAAGGAAGGCACCCGATCCAGGATCTGCGTCCAGGCATTTTGCTACCCCTAACCTATCTAATTCCCTCAGTTTCGGCCTGAAAGCAGCCAACGACACTTACCTATTGATCAGCATCTTCATAGGGCACATCTGGCATTTCTACAATCAATAGTATTGTTGTTTTTTTTTAAATTCAAAGGTCTACCTACAATAATAAACATCAAAATCACTTAAAATTTTAGTGCAGCCTTGACTTAAAGGCTTGCCTCCTGGGCATCACCCAAAGGAAAGTTGTGCTTTCTAGTTTTTAAAATGACATCTCTTATGTAAAGAATCCGTTGGTGTTTCTTCTTGTTATTTTTTTTTAATCATCTCTTCTCACCTCCCTCATGCTTCACACGATGCTATCAAAAATGTTGCCAGAAGCCGGAAGGAGTGGGCTGCCAGTAAGCAGCCACGTTTGCTGGATGGGCTTGAAAAGTCCTCCGCAGCCTGAATAAGCAGAGTGAGTCCTGTTGTGAGGCACGCTGCTGCCCTGGTGTCAGTGCTGGTAAGACACAGACCCTGCTTGCACGCTGTCCTCAGAGCTCCACAGCCCCCTCTGCAGAAGCACCACAAGCCGTTTTGCTGATAGAGTTTTCACACATATACGCTTGTGTGTGTGTGTGTGCCCAGACACACACACTTTAATTCTTTTAACCAGCCTGATCATTTTCTATATCTCATTTCAGCAAGGACCTACTAGAGATTTCTCTGGAGAGCTAAGCACATCTCTAGTGTCTGGCATAGTAGGAGCTACCCAGTAAGGTCTCAATAGCCAGTACTTTATGTAATCACCTACCTGTTTACTTTATCAGAGACATCAGTCCATAGAATGGTATTGCTTCCTTGCGTGAACTAATGCATGCTCCTTTTAAAATTTCAGATATGAATATAATGTATCTCCATCAAATCGACCCTTCTCCCCTTCTCTCCAGGTCCTCCACTCTGCTCTCCCTCTTCCAAACTCCTCTCAAATTCATGTTCTCTTCCCTTACAACTATCATTGATAGATTTTCATATTGATATACATTATCTATTATGATTATTGGTATATATGATATTGATAGCCATATTTAACTCTCTATAGATAGACATCTACTGAGTCCATATATACTAGGATGTAGGGCTGACCATTGGGGATGAGCAATCTGTCAGGCAGCTTGTTCCTGAAGAAGATTGACTCTCCCTCCCTCAGTAGGCCTGGATTACCTATAGCTCTTCAACTAGGGCTTGTGCCTTCTAAGCCCTTTCCCCACTGTGCGGGAATGTTGACTGATGTGGTCTTGTATGTACAGCCCTACTGTTGAGAGCACCCATGGGTGCAACAGTTCTGTCTTATCCAGGAGACTCTATTCCAAAGCAGTCTTCCTTCAAAGGTCTAACTTACTTGCCTGCAGAGTTCCTCCGGAGATTGGATGGGAAGCTAAAATTGCCCTTTCTCTGTTTTCCTCTCCCTTCTCAAGCTTCTTTAAGTCCCTCGCTTGGTGCTGGGAAAAGAACAAGCAATGGGATGCAGAGCCTGTATTGAAGATTCAGAGATTCCCATGCCAGGGCTGACCGGCCCTGCTCAGCTCTGCCGCTTCCCACTCAGTGAGCCCCCGTTCTGCCCATCACCTCCTCCCAACAACCTCCTCCTTCTCCCCCCCCTTCCTTCTTTTCCTCCTCCTTCTTCCCCCCTCTCCCTCCTTTCCCTCCTCCTTCTTCCCCCCACCGTTTCTCTTCCTCTTTCCCTACTTCACTTCCCCTCCTTCCCCCTCTTCCTCCTCCTCTTCCCCTCCCCCTCCTCACCTACCTCCCCTCTCCCGTTCTGCTGACTCTCCGAAACCCACCACTTGCTGTTTCTCATGTGCACATGGCCCAGTCTTTGACCTCTGACTTCTCTTCCTGCCCCATAACAGCCTCTCCTTCCCAACAAAGTTTCTGTGCCTCGGTAAAAGATCTGGCCTCAGAGATGGACTAAGGATTGGCCCTACTGTGTCTCTTGACAAAGGTGACTGAATTGAACTTAGTTCTTGGGTAGTGCGGTGGCCTATGTGAACAGACAGACAGACTGATTAATAGGGACACTTACGAAGGATAAGCAGAGGAATATTTGTCTTGTCAAACGTACAATCGGAGCTCAGAACAGCGAGAAAGGACAAGTGGGAGGGAAAGCAGGAACAGAGAGGCTAATGTGCTAAAACACAAGTGCGTGATGAGTCTGACTCTATCCATTTATTAATCCTACATTATGAAACAACTTTCTCAGGTCCATGTGGAGACTTCCCTGGACAGTTTGTGGAAGGCTCATGCCATATTGCAAGCGCCCCTCTAGCTGCGATTTTGCCATCTGAATGCAGCAATAAACATCCCTGGGAGTCTCCAGGGACACTGTAGCCATGCTGAGCTGCTGTACAGAATGATCCGATTTGTTCAGCTGTGTGGGTCACTGCAAAGTCAACAGAGAGGAGGAGACTGGCTCAGCTCCCCAGGTTTCCGAGGTCGCCTGGTGCAGCTGCGCAGACCCCTCCAGATGCTCCCAGTCTAGCCTGGCCCCAGGTAGACAGCGAAGCTATGGGGACTCCGTGTTTCTTTCTAAATAGGGCTTAGTGCTCATTGTTAGGAGCCAATTTCCTCCTAAAATCATTGCAGGAACCATCACCCTAGGGGAGTCTGCAGAGAACCCCACACCCCTAATTGTGTTAGGAATCGTTCTATTGACAGAGCCTACCCCACACCCAAATTGGCTGTTAATGGAGAGCTATCTGTTAGCAGAACCCACTTCACATTCCAAACTACATAGGGAACTAGGTGTGGCAACTCCTGACTTCTTGGCCTACAGTCACCTGACCGAAGATAACCTCCTGCCTACGTGACCAACACGGACCACGTGACCAACGTGAACCACGTGGCAAGAGCTCAGACCCCTGTGCCCACCCCCCAACTCCATACCCTATATAAGTTGTACCCCTTCTCTAATAAACTGAGGCTTCGACAGGAATCCCAGCTTGGCCTCCTTCCTCTTTTCTAGCTCATATCTTACAGATAGCGCCTCTCCGGGACCCTGGAATAACTGAACTGCCAGACGGGTTTACTAACCCTAGACTGGTGACCCGTCAAGGCAATTACAGCTCATGTCACTTAGCATTCCCTCCGTTTTATACTTACAGTTCTGGTCTGTACGGGACAGCCTGTCTAGTGGGCTTGCTGGAGAGCTTGCTTGTCCTGCCATGTCCCTCTTGAGAGTATGACCATCCTACCACCACACCGCAAACCCCACAACACTGGCCGTGAGCCATGTGGATCAAATGAGGAATGAGCATCCAAGTGAAGACAGGCCCAGGCCAGGAAACTGTTCTCAGAAAGGCAGGCAGAGCTCTGAGGCTCCTTGGTTAGAGGCTTGCTCTAGAGACTTGAGCTTGGGGCAGCCGCATAGTGCAAAAGAAAAGCAGGGGTGTTGTGTGAGCAAGGGGGAAGTGAAGCCCACAGAAGAGAAGAAGAGCTCTCTTGTCCCTCTGCATACTTGTGGGCTGTAGGACCAAGTGCAAATCCCTGCTGTATTAAAGAATTCCTAAGGTAAGAACAGGGACGTATTGGGCCTGATAGAGTTCAAACACAGCCTGGGAGACAGTGTGCCGCTCAAGTGACGGGTGGTTTCAGGTTTCTCGGGCTTATTCCATTAGCCCTTCTGTAGACCAGAAAGGGGATCGCCTGCATTTAACACCAATTATGTAACATCATTTTGTTTTAGGGAATGGGCTTAGATTAATTAGACAACCACGCTCTTGAATTTCTGGACCACTCAACAGAGCAACAGAAGCTCAGAGCAACGCATCTCGCCCTCCTCCAGCAGCAGAATACAAGATGACCAATCCACAGAGCCTACCACCCTACAAAAGAGAGAGGGAGAGAGAGCTGCGCCTGTCTTCCTTGGAGTCAGCCTTAATGCCAGGACACACAGCCTTGCCAAGAATAACTGATTATTCTCCCTGTGATAAAATGCACTTTCCAGCGACAGGCACACCATTCCCACCCATACTAGGTTACCATGTCAACCTGGGTTAGCAATTCTCAGGCCAGTATGAGGGCGGCCTAATTATGCAGGTGCCAGCACAAGAGATGGGGCCCTCGTTTCTCTTCCAGAAGTGTAAGCATGACCACTCTGATAAACAAGATACCCCCTAGCGCCAAATACCCCTCGGCAGGAGTCTGCTAACCAGTGCCATGTGAGCTGGAATGCTTTCTCTTCCGGAATCTGATGTCGCATTTCACACATACATTTGAGCCGCTCGCCAGCCTTTGGCAATTTCCAAGTTTCCCACAGATTAATAAAAAAAAAAAAAAAATGCAGCTGTTTCCAACTATTCGGAACAGAGCAATGCGTAATAAAAAGAGGGGAGAGGGGGAATCTTTACCCAATGTTTCCAGCAGTCGGGGAGATTTGTAACATATTGGAAAGGAAAATTACAAGTTTGATCGTTCAAAGATTGGGGGGCGGGGAGAAAGAGCGAAAGAAAGGCAGCCTTGTATCAGATTTCTAAGGATGCCTTTTTTGTACCGAATAGAAAGAGCTAAGAAGCTGTGCTTTGATTAATCAGAGATGAGATCATTTCTGCTTTGTTAGTCCAGGCTGAGAGCTGCGCCAGTGGAAGGTGAGCAGCTCCGGCTCACGGGAAGCACATCTGAGCATCTTGGCCACGAGCTGAGATCAGAACTCAGGCGGCAGTCAATGAAGTTGTTGGGAACGTGGGCACTCCTCAGGCTGTTCTTGCCGAAGGACCCGTTGGTTTGTTGCTGGTTTTAAATCACTCACAGATCACAGAGACCCGCAGCAAATAGTGCTCAAACTATTGGACAACCACACTCTAAAAAAAAAATTATGCTTTCATGCTTTCTATCCTTTACAAAAATTAATACAACATACATTATAAACCTAAATACAAAATCTAAACCAAAACACTTCTGTAAGCCGCACTATGTTCCCCAAAATATGATACCTAAAAGAAGAAATTATAGACACAAGTTTCCCGATCCTCAGTACTTCTCCCTCTAAAGAACAAGAAGATAAGACAGATCAGGAAAAAATATTTGCAGAGCACATATCAGATAAAGGACTCCTATCCAGAACCCACAGAAGATGCTCACTGTTGAATGATGGGAAGCAAGCTTGTTTTTGTCTTTGTTTTTTACATTTGGCAAAAGACTGAACAGACATCTTACCATCTTTATGACGCACAGGTGCCAAGTGGCCCCATGGAATGCTGCTCATCGTACTAATACAGTACAAACCACGAACGTCAGCTGCAAGCTAGAAGTGAGTTAGAAGCAGAGCCGGACGCCACTACGTACCTATTTCAAAGGCTGAACATTTTTTAAACCAGTCGTACCTGTGACTGGCAAGGATAGGGAGCAAGTGGAGGTCTGGTACGCTGCCAGTTGGGATGAATGGGAGACGGTACAGCCATTTCACAAACAGCTTGTCAGTTTCTCTTAATGTAAACCAACATTTGCCTCGCGATCCACCAACCCAATCCTAGCATATTTACTTGGATCGGATAAAAGCTTATGTTCACACACACACACACACATACACACAGCCACACACAACAGTAAACACAAATGTTGGAAAGAGCTTTATGCATAACTGTCCCAAACTGGAAATCAACCAAATGTGCCTCGGCGGGGAAACTGATGGCAATAGAGTGTGGTGCATCTGTGGAGTACTATTCAATAATAAACAGGAACACACAAAGAATGGAGACAATCTCACGGATCATGCCAAGCAGCAGCCAGGCTCCAAACCTGCATGTGAATGACCGTTCTCTACAATGGTCTTGCAAACCTAGATGCAGGACTGAGAAGAGATTAGGCTTGTCACTCACACAAGGCATCAAGAGGAGCTGACAGCAGAGGGTCAGGGAAGATCTGCAGGAGTGGTGAAATGCTCCTACCTTTCCACAGGAGTATAGGCAATAAAATATACACACATCTTAAACGTGCACTGAAAAGTGGTTTTACTCTATGTCAATTACACATTGATTTTTATTTTATTTATTTATTTAGTTAGTTTTGGTTTTTTGATACAGGGTTTCTCTGTGTAATAGCTCTGGCTGTCCTGGAACTCACACTGTAGACCAGGCTGGCCTCCAGCTCAGAGATCCACCTGCCTCTGCCTCCCGACTGCTGGGATTAAAGCTGTGTGACACTCCCGCCCACCCACATTAGTTTGTAAGATAAGAAAACAAAATCTTCCCAGACTATTATATAAGTACAGTAAAAGCTAATTTATGAGGAAATTATATAAAAAGATTTATATAATGCTAGCTGAAATTCTTCAGTGTTAGGTTCAAGGAACGGAACAAAACAAAACAAAATTGCTTTTGAGGGGTAAAAAATGGCAGAGTGGTTAACAGCACTTGCTGTTCTTGCTGAGGACCTGGGTTTGGTTCACAGTACCAAATGGTGGCTCACCAGTCATCTGTAACTACAGTTCCAAGTAATTCAACATCCTCTCTGGCCTCTGCAGGCACCAGGCATACAGGTGCTACACATGCATATTTGCAGGGGAACACTCAGAATTACATCACATGAAGGAAAACACCCAGAATCACATCACATGAAACCAAATAAATCTTTTTTTTTTAAATCCTGTGGTCAAATTTTTATGTCTGAACACCCATTTTCAGTTCCCACAGGGTGGGGACAGCTCTGGTGTACAGACATTTGTTGACAGCCTTTTCAGAATCGTTTTTACTTCCTCATAGCACCCCAGTTTCTCTGAGATGTGACCTGCTCAGTGCATGCATAGAAAACAGCAGGAACCCAGCCCTTTCCCAGTCTCCAGTGATGTATAACCCAATCTATACACCCACCACAGCTGATGTAAACCTTGGGCAGATAGGACCCAATAGCCACTTTCCCGTACCAGCGGAAAGATGCCTCTGTCGGAGGCTATAGCCTGGGGTTTCTAGTCCCTGGCCTTTGGCTGCTTTCTTTCCTCCAATCTCCAATGTGGGGGCATCTCTTAGGAAGGAACTGCCTTCCTTTCTCCAGATAGCAGAAGAAAGGCTTCACTTCCCTGGGGACCCACAGCCTAGGAGAACAACATCCCTCTGCTTTCTTCTCCACCTGATTATGTGCTGACCCTAGTTGGGGCAAGGAGATACCGGAACCACATATCCATCAAGATTATCACCTCACTGGGGACTCAAAGAGTGGAAGCTGACATGCAGGATGCACCTGGAGATGCTGGAATGCAGTTAGCTGTAATAACAACTCATCACAGGCTTGAACTCCGAAGGATATGTCCTCCCCCGACTCTCTCTCTCTCTCTCTCTCTCTCTCTCTCTCTCTCTCTCACACACACACACACACACACACATTTCTAAGAAGTGTACAAGCCAAGGGTTGCTCTGAGGCTCAGCAGCAATAGGGATGCTGACTCTTCCTCTAATCCCATCTAATGCCATTCTCAGGAGGTACCAAGCCTTCTCTGGCAGTAAAATTGTTTCTGCAGCAAAGCCTTGCTTGTGGCCTCAAAAGAAAGACAAAGAAGATCTGCGTTCTAGCTCATGGGACCCTTGGGAAGATATTCGTTCTCCCTGAGCTCATGTGCATGTCTCCTCGGGTCACTTTGGTATGAATTTACTCTTCTAATGCCAAGGAGACTGAGAAAGGAAATGTCTAAACCAGGTTCCATACCGAAGCCTTGTGTTCTAAGCATCCTAGTTTTCTCTTAGGAAAAAACAAAATCTCATGACTAACTTTAATAGTAGAAGATTAGTAAGAAAAAAAGAAAAAAGGAAACTCCAGAATGCCGAGGGAGAAAGACATCAGGGAGTCTTTTAAATGTCATTTCTGCCAGAGCACAATCCCACATGCTGGATCTTTGGCTTGGAAAACGGAAAGTGGGCATGTTAATGCCTGTAGCTAAGAGTCTCTTGGGAATTAAGCAAGACTGTATTGCTAAGTGTTTGTTTTCTACCTGGGCCTAGCACATATCTCTTCATGGTGGCTGTTGTTAGAGACAGCCACCATAGGAATGTCTGCAAAAGTGTTAAATATTAATGGCATATATTTTGAGTAGTAGATTAGAGTTTGAAAAGGGGGAGGTTCATTTTCTATCGGAATCATCTGGAAAAGCTGTACTATGCAAACAGGATATGAGCCAACTTGAGTAGGGTGGCAAGAATCTGAATAGTAGAGAAGGGATGGGAAGTCACCGGACTGGGGCAAACAGCAGGCGAGGGCTCAGTCTGCACGAGGTGCTGGCTTGTGCTATGAGAAAGACTGAGGCACCCATGGTCACCAGTGCCTCCTATGTGTCAGGCACACTGTGGGTGTCTTGGTGAGCTCCAGCACCAAGTCTGCCTGCATGCTGCCATGCCACCTGCCGTGGCGATAATGGACTGAACTTCTGAAGCTGTAAGCCAGCACCTCAATTAGATATTTCCTTTATGAGTGGCCCGGGTCATGGTGTCTCTTCACAGCAAAAAAAAAAATCCCTAAGATATGGGGCTTGCTTTCTTTCAGTTTTGCTGATTTGAATATTTTGTGTGGCTCAGAATTACAGTAACCATAGGCCTGGTTGGTTTTCAACATTTGGCTTTAGAGTTTCAATAAAATGTTTCCAAAATATGTAGGAGCAAACAGCAAAAGCCAGTTTTTATAGATTGTACAAAAACCATTTTTGATATCAGTAGAGCAGGTTGGTTTGGCTTCTTACTCAAACAACTAGCAGGCAATTGGTTTCTTCTGTTAGTATGAAACAAAGCACTTTAGAAACCTATAGACTTGTATTTGAGCCAGAATAGAACTCATGTATACTAGCAACTTAGTTCACCTGTCCAAGTTTGAATTCGAAGACTTGATGCCTTTTAATTACAGAAAACACTGAAGACAGTTTTTCAGCCTTCAGGCATTTATTCCTGTCTTGAGAGTAAACAGACATGTGTTAGTGGGGTTCTATGGTTTGAGACATGTTGTCAGGAATGGCACTTGATAGCTCTGATGTACTTGTGAGCTCTATAAATTAGGGTAGCTCTTCACACAGAGATGCTGTGGTCCACGCCATCTATAAGAGAAATTTCAAGTGAGCGGAAGGTGACAGTGAGCTCCCAGCTTAGCAGTCTGAATCAGAGCAGCGGAGCTCTGAGAGCACACGCTTTCTTTCATGACTGTGTCCTTATGTGTTTAAGCACTGGTAGTATACCCCAGCATTCTATCAGCTGCCTAGTCCTGCCCTCTGATTGATGCCACATCACCGCAGCAACAGCAAACTGGGCAGAGCTGGGTTTGGAATGCTAGATTTAAGCCCAGCTTACCCACTATTGACCTGGGCACTGCCCTTCTCCGTCCCCTGCTGAGTCATGGTTTCTTCATCTGAAGGGTGGCAATATCTGTTCCCGTGAAGATTAGATGGTGTCAGAGTTCCTTTTGTGTTACTGTAACCGAAATACTTGACAGAAACAACTTAAGGCATGAAATAGTTATTTTGGCTCATGGTTTCAAAGGGTTTCAGTTCTTTATAGTAGCGGAGACACAGATTTTCTTGCAGTAGTTGTGTGTGACTAGGCAATTCACAGGGTGGTGGGCCAGTGTAGAAGGAGCGGCAGACTGCGTTCCTGCCGCCTGGCTAGCTTATGCCCGAAATAACAACACACAAATTGTATTCTTTTAAACACTGCTTGGCCCATTACTTCTAGCCTCTTATTGGCTAATTCTCACATCTTGATTAACCCATTTCTAATAATCTGTGTAGCACCACGAGGTGATGGCTTACCAGGAAGATCTTAACCTGCATCTGTCTCAGAGAGGAGAGTCATGGCGACATGATTCAGCTTTCTTTCTCCCAGCATTCTGTTCTGTCTACTCCACCTACCTAATTTTCTGTCCTATCAGGGCCAAGGCAGTTTCTTTATTAACCAATGAAAGTAACACATAGACCCTCCTCCATCAGGCCAGGAAGAGGAGAAAGCTGCAGAAAGAAGAAGCTGGGTGTAACTTTTAGGGTCCCACTCCCCCAGGAGCCTACACCTACAAGTTACTTTTCAGCTCCTAAAGGTTTACAGCTTCCCAAAACAGTGCCCCCAGCTAGGGAAGTAGCATTCAATCAAACAGGGACCTCTGGAAGACGTTTCAGATTCAATCCATAATGTGAAATCCTGATGAAGGTATTTTATAAATGTTGCGTTCCTATTTCCTATCACTAAACTTCAGCTGTACAAGACTGCCAAACAGATATGGTCAGGAATTGGCAAGGACTCCCTGCCAACATCACACCCTCTGCATTCTCAACTAACCAAGGTCGGCTCCACTTCACTTTTCTGCCTTCCTCTGTCGGTTCCACAACAGCAGTGGGCATCAATCTCATCACACAATTACATTAGGTCTTCTCGCACCATCCAACGGACTCCAAGATCGGACAGGGACAAACCTAAGATCCTTTGGGATCAATGACAATTTATTTCAACCCCAAAGTGTGAGATAATTGCCTTTGAGAATGAGGTTGAGAAAATTAGAATCTGTCATCTGGTTGGGGGTGGCGGTACCGGAGTGTGCTGGCTCCACAGAATGGTGGCCATGTGGAGACCCACGCTTTGTTCTTGGCACCAAAGGCCAACCCACTGGCTCCTTGGCAGGCAGGGACTACAGCATCCGCTGGGACAAAGAGGAGAGTTCAATGGAGTCAGTTTCAGTTTCTCAGTTTCCTGTCACCAGGGATGGGCAAACCCAGTAGTGGTTTATGTTTTCAGAAAAATCTTGAGTTATTTTTCAAGCATTTGGGGTTTGGCTACGTTTTGCATGTGTTTTGCCAGCTCTCCTTCCTTAATTATTAATATTAAACCCATGTGCATGAAGTAGAATGGAAATTTAATAGCCATTTTTGTATGTATTTACATCAATGCATCCCATAGCTGTGTTGAGAATGGGTTGTTATATCTTGTGTCTTTGAAGATAGTTTAAAATGTTTTTCTCTTCACAACATGTCAGTCACACCAATTTTACCCCTTCTCTGCCCACAAAGGCATTCAGCTTTGAGGATGGTGGGGTTAGCATCCCAATCCCAAAGCTGTGATGTTTATGGCCGATTTTGAGTACTACAAAGTGAGACTTTGCTGTCTTAATTGCGCTTGACTCTGGGGCAGTCCTGTCGGTAAAGCCTTCAAATGCATTTTCAATAAAGCAGATGCTCTTGCAGAGAACATCTCTCTGCCTCCAGGTCTCACATCTAGTTGCCAGAGCCATGGAAAAACAATTGCTATGGCCCATCATTGTTTTTCCAAGCACAGCACGTAGATTGGTTCCAGGCAGATCCAGGAGATCGGGAAAAGAAAAATGTTCGCTTCCAAATAAATAACTCTTACCTTCTCAGCACAGACGAACACATCTGTGTCTCTCTTATGCTCACACGGTCCTCCTACATGAGAAACGCTGATTTAAAGGAACAGGTGTTATTTTGCCAATGACAAAATAAGGGTGTTATTTTGTTATAGTCACAAAATGCAATAGGATGCATAACGGTCTGTCCTGACAGCTGTCCTAGACTTGGGTGGTGTCCGTGCCAGGGGTGGGGGTGGGAGAAGAGGCGTCATAGTGATAACAAGTAAAAGATACTTGTTTCCGAAGGATCCAAACATTAAAGGAAACATACACAAACATGGTAAGCACATGCAAAGTGCTTTGGAATTAAATTGTCCTCCACTGTCCAATATGATTTTCTAACAGAGAATATTACATTTCACTGAATTTTATATTAGAGGGGGGAAGGTATTAAAAATCAGATATTGGATTATAATTTACAAAGTTACTTATCTTACAAAGCATATGATTTACTACTTTTAGCAAAATGGTTTTTTTTGAGATCGTTACATTTGTACATGCAATTCTAAGAAATGGTACCATGACCCCCATGCTTTATTTTTAACGTGGTTTTACTCGAAGCTAACAGTAAACGTATGTAGCAGAGTATCACAACTAAGATATAGACACAGTCGATATGTGACCTTTCTTCTCTCACAGACATTCCTCGGTGCCCTCCCCTCTCATCCTGCTTCTTCCTCCACCCTCGGCACTCCAAAGGGTCACAACTGCTGGGCTGGTATGAGACCTCCACGCTATTTGGCTTTCCTGAGACCTGCTGCTGGGAAAGGGGGCCGCGGTGCCTTGCTCCTGCTGAGAACCCAGGAGGCAGAAGCAGTTTGGTGACCACTGTCAACAGTGGTCATGACAAACACCCTCCAGATCTCTCTGGACAGCGGGGCCTCATCTAAGGGTGAGAGGTGGGAGTTCAGGCTCCCCACACGGTCCTTGACTCTGGAAGTGGATGAGGGGCTGAGTTGGGACAACAGTCCAGGATCCGTACTTGGTGCCTGGGTACATGCTCTGGAAAGGGGAACATGTTGGCTCCCTCCACCTTTGTTGGCCCAAGTGGAGGAAGCCCCATTGCTCTTCTGTGGTTGGTTGGAGAGGGGAGGCTGTTGTTGGGCTGTTTTCTAATATACTGCTCTGCCCTTTCCCTGGTCTTTGGGATAAATAGAGCACATATTTGTTGGAACTTACATTTTCATTCCTATGTTGGATACTGGGTGGCATTATAGTTGCCCAGCTTCTTCCTCTTCACTCCTTCAAGCTCTGTTTCTTTTGTCTGGGAGATCCAGGTTTCATTAAGTTTCATGGGAGGAAGAGGGGAAAGTGTATCTCCTCAACCTCCCCATTTCCACGTCAGAAACAGGACAGGAGAGCTGAGACTGTTGTCAGAAGGAAATGTCATTTTTATGGTTTGGTCTTGACTGTCACCCTTACCTTAAGCCAAGCATTCACTAGGACTGTGATTGGCTGCTCAGCTCCCTCCACAGCTCCAGGGCTGGCAGGGTTTCACCTTCCACCAAGGCTGGTCATTTGTAACAGTGAATTTTAATGCCCCAAGCCAGAAGGAAACACTGGAAGGCAGAATCGCGGCCCCTGGGAAAGTCCACGTTTCTGACAGCTCCAATTTCCTCCACTGTCTCTCTTCACTCCTCACAGATATTGCGCCTTTTCAGCAACTTTGTTTTATCATCCAACACAGGAAAAAGTTTTGTGTACCTACGTGTATACCATGAATAACCTGCTAGGTCCATTATAAACAATTCTGCCCTCTGAAGCTCTATTTTGAACACTTTTTTTATGCTGTTAACTTTGCCTTGAGAAACCTGTCCATATGTTTTGCACACATACACACGTGCAGAGGCTCCAACCTGAAAATTGGCTCTTAGCATTCATGTTTTATTGAGCCAATAAATTGTGAATTTAACATTTTAGCCAAATCGAACGCCAAGTGTTTCATTTCAGACTTTGGTGTCCATATTGACAGGACCTTAAATCTACTACTTGTACATCTGGACCTGGTTAGATGTTTATAGTTTGAATGGAGCCAAATGTCAGTGGCACCTCTGGTCCATGGAGGGATCCTGGAGAATACGTCGCTACTCTGCTTCCACGAGGCAAGAGCATGCCCCTGAGGTCCAGGCTTCTCCTGATCTGCTCTAGATGAGAAAGGTCCTGGATGGCGAGACCGACTGGCTTTAAAGTTGCATGTTTTCTCATAATTCATCCCCAGAGGGCAAGGGACATGCACGCAAAGGCGTGCCGTGTCCCGTGAAGGGCATTACATCAGATTCTTTGGAGGAGAGCATGGACCAGTAGGACTTTCTGTAAGGATGGAATGCTCTGGATCTCTGCTGCTTAGTGTGCGACCTCTAGCCATGTGTGGCTGCTCACCTTTCAAAACACGGCCAGAGTAATGGAAAGACTGACTTTTTATTTAGTATCAGAACATTCGGTTTCCCAAGCACACATGGCTATCACTCAGTGCTGTTAATAGGCTGGTGATAAGACCGCGTGAGGGAATATCAAGAAGGGGTTCCTTTTTTCCACCCATACATCCCCCAGAGAAATGACGTCTTATTCCATCCCTCCGTCTCGCCACCGTTTTCCTCCTGACAGGTAAATGAAGTGTTGGTACGGGGGAGCCCTGTGAAATCCCCGGAACCACATGCTCCTCTCGGTCTTTCTCCGCATGCAATGTAGGATTAAAATTCACCCGTGTAGATATTGCCATTGTTGTCTTCATATAAATGTGCTCCTAAATAATCAAGAACAACATTTATTCCTAGATCTCATTTAAAAGCTGACATCCTTCAGACGAATCACTGGTTTCTACAAAACTCTTTCAGAAAACCCAGGATGCTAAGGTCTTCCCTAATGACCACGCCCACACATCACCTCTGAAGAGAAGCATCCGAATGTACCAAGGACCACGTGAGCACATTTGTGGTACTAACGGAATACATTGAGAAAGCTTTTGAAACTTTTTTAAGTTATATGATCTGCCCCAGTACAAATTAAATAAAATGGCTCTACCATGATATAGGATTCAAAATTGTGACTAAACACCCTCTATAAAATAAATAAATTATCAGGGAATATAATTTCAAGATGGTCTTATAGACTTCTTACCATGGTAGGGATATTTCTGTTATCAAAAGAGCATCAAAAGTGAAATACAGTATCAGTGTTAAAATAAAACCCACCTGTGATAACTATTTGGGTTTATGTCAGCCTAACTGGGCCTCAGCACCCAGGTGTTCAATCGAGCATTGTTCTGAAAGAGTGTTTTTAGATGAAGTTTACATGTAAGTCATTGAGTTTTGAGTAGAGAAGAATGGGGTGAAAGATTATGCATGTCTGAAGAGTGGAAAGTTATCTAGAAATGAACTAGAGAATTCCCTAGCAAACATGTAGCCTTCACATGGCTCTTCCTGGACCCGCAGCACATTGTAGTTCAGGGTTCAAGCTGTAACTCCTGAGTGCCCAAGCTGTGGCTTTCCCAATAAGTGTCTGAACTTCTGAGCCTGCTCTCACTTGTGAAATGAATCCTTAGCTATAGCTCTTTTTTTTTTTTTTTGGTTTTTTTTTTTTTTTTTTGGTTTTTCGAGACAGGGTTTCTCTGCGGCTTTGGAGCCTGTCCTGGAACTAGCTCTGTAGACCAGGCTGGTCTCGAACTCACAGAGATCCGCCTGCCTCTGCCTCCCGAGTGCTGGGATTAAAGGCGTGCGCCACCATCGCCCGGCTAGCTATAGCTCTTTTATACATTTTTCACATCTGCTATGCGCCGAGTGTCTGTGTCCCCACCAAGAGTGACACGGGGAAACTCTGTCCCCCACTGTGATGGTATTTGGATATGCCTGTCTTAGTTACAATTCTCTACCACTTTGAAGAGACACCATGACCACGGCAACTCTTGTAAAGTAAAACATTTAATCGAGGGGACTTGCTTACAGTTCAGTCCATTATCATCATGGTGGGGAGCACGGTGGCACGCAGGCAGATGTGGTGCTGGAGGAATACCTGGGGGTCCTACATCTTGCAGACAAAAGGAAGTTGACCAAGACATTGGGCAGTCTCTTGAGCATAGGAAATCCCAAAGCCCGCCCCCACAGTGACACATTTCTTCCAATAAGGCCATACCCACTCCAACAAAGCCACACCTCCTCATAGTGCCACTCCCTCTAAGATTATGGGGGCCAATGACATTCAAACTACCACACTCAGTGAGGTTTTCGGCTCTTTATTCTTCTATGATAGAGGAACACCTTGTACACTGGAGGAGACAAAACACATACTGGTGTCTATTAGAGAAAGGTCAGGGCTGTTGTTACTTGGTTTTAGGCTTTTTTATGTTTTATTTATTTGTATTTTTCCTGTGCATTGTTGTTGTGTCTGCATGAGGATGTCAGATTCCCCCAAATGGGAGTTACAGGCAGTTGTGAGCTGCTATGTCGGTGCTGGGAATTGAACCCAGGTCCTCTGCAAAAGCAGCAAGCGCTCTTTACTGCTGAGTCATCTCTCCAGCCCCATTGCTTTTGGGTTTTGTTTTGTTTTCTGATTTCACGTGGCAAGAATAACTAAGTAGAAAAGCATTCAGAATCTGAAAAGACAGCTCAGCAGGTAAAATACTTGATACCAAGGCAAGAGGACCAGGCGTCAGATCCCCACGTAAAGTGGGGTGTATATGGTGCCCTAACTATAGTTCCAGGGCCTGAACTCGGGTCATCAGGCTTGGCAGCAAGCACCTTTACCCTCTGGGTTGTCTTGTTGGTTCAAAACAGATGTCATTATGTTATTTTAACTTATGACTTAAAATTTTTGCATAAAAGAAGATTCAATAAGATGTTGGGAGCACCTTCAGCAGTGAGAGAAAGGAGTTCTTTGGGACTAGAGACCACCTTTCTGCTGTTCTGGGACTTCAGAGAAACTGATGTTTCTAGGGAAAAGAAAATGGCAAGGAAAGTAGACAGAGAAGACAGCCAGAGATGAAAAAAGGAGAGGTAGACAAGAAAATGGGTCAATGCCAGGCAGTGGTGACGCAGGCCTTTAATCCCAGCACTCAGGAAGCAGAGAAAGGCGGGTCTCTGTGAGTTCAAGGCCAGCCTGGTCTGCAGAACTAGTTCCAGGACAGGTTCCAAAGCTACACAGAGAAACCATGTCTCAAAAACAAACAAACAAACAAACAAAAAGACTCACAAGACAAAAAATGAACCAGGAAAAAAAATGCAGCCTGGGTCATGGCGGATTATAACTTAAACCCAAGTCAGTGCTCTGTCTAGGAGGGGCGTTAAGAGATAGATAGGTCTCTTGGTTCAGTAGTCACTATAGCATGCTTTTCCACAAATTTTTAAGTTAAGCACACGTGCTCATGCACACACACACACACACACACACACACACTGTGTTCACAGAAGGATGCCTTTTGGTACTTTTTCATGATACTACGTGGAAATCAATGTTGATAATCCTGTGTTGGTCTCCAAAATAATTCTAGAAAATGCACTGGGTGGTGAAATCCAGAAGTCTAGCACGGCTGATCTAATCCTTTCTTGGTCCTTTTTGTCTCACTAACGTAGCATGGGATATGTTCAAGTCTACTCAACTGGAAAGTTCCCTGGCAACTGAGACAAAGCCCAGTCTCCAAATATCTGGCTATGTCCAAGCTTGTCTCGTTGCCAGGTGACCCACTTGCCACATTTTCAAGTGACCCAAGAAGGAAGGTGGCGCACCAGGGGCACAGGCCAGGCAGATCTGAAAACCAGACCTCACAGATGACTTGAAGAGAAAACCGTTAGCTTTCTTCCCTGTATCACGAACCGACAAATTGAAACACAGAGAGGGCTGGCTCAGAGAAAAAACAGCAGGAAATGATTATTTAGGATTAAGAGTCTTGTTTCTAGACATATGTGGTAAAATATTGTCTGGATTAATTTTATTTGCTTCCTTTGATGAAGCCAAATTAACTTAAACCAACTGTTAGAAGAACTGCTGGTTATTAACACTAATGTCACATAGTCTAAAATATTCACCCTAGAGGCGTCTCTGTTAAAAATTCCAAAGGTGCCTTTAATAATTAAGAATCACTGTGATAATGACATTCATTAGGCATTACACCTTGGTAGGTTCTAGTATATAATAGAAATTTCAAACAGAAAATTCCTACCCAGTTCCGCTTCTCTGCTCTCTCAAGGAAGTAACATTTCAAAGTCATGGATTCTAACCGGACGGTGGAGCAAAGTACCAAACCAAGTTACAGACTGATTCAAGAGCATTTCCCGGAAGGATTAGACAGCAGCACTTCCTCAGGTCGACAGCCCAGAACTGGCCTCATCAGAGAAAGAGCAGAAAGACCTTGACGATGGTCGAGTTATGTATCAATTGCTGACAGCACATTATTTCTGAGTTGTGTGTCTGCGAGTGAGTTTCTGACTGAGGTCAGTAGTTAAATCCATACGTGCGGGAAAGACAGCTGACGTCACTAACATCAGATGGCAGCATCCAATCTGTGGAGGCGAATTTGCTCCCGCTGTGACTTCCACCTTCGCTGTCCCCAATACCAGAGCTCTTGTTCTCAAGACTTTGGACTTTGACTGGCAGCGACACCGTCAGCTCCCTGGTCCTCACATGTTTAGGTTTGTTCTAGAATTGGCGTCAGCAGCTTCTTCGGGGCATCAGTCTGCAGACAGCAGATCTTGTAAGCCTCCGCGAGCCAACCCTCACAATAAATCCCTTTCCATACCTTTCCATATCCTACTTCTCTTGAGAAAACCAACATAGGCTTTTAGTCCAGTGACTTAGGTGAGTCATGTTCAGGCAGAATCACCCTGCTAACATCCTTAACATGTAGCTTGTGTGTGTGTCGACACACACACGCTTTTAATTATATTCTCTTTTGTGCCCTCATTTCCCTTATACAAGCTCTTGGCCTCCAAACCATATTGAAGTACATGTGCACATAACAGCTTCCAATCACATATAGAGGGCTTAGCTGGTGTGTCCAATATGTTACCACACCACGTCATCCATGAACAAGGTACCACTTAAGAAGGAAAGAGCCCTGCTTGGGCGAAGGGACTCTATCGCTCAGTAGCTGTGTGACCTCAGCCAGTTATTTACCGCTGGTAGCCTCTGCTTCCTCGTCTATAAAAAGGCAGTAGAAATAGGCCCTGTTAAGTTCCCCCTGCAGCCTTAATATTCAAGCTCCATGCAAGTACAAATGACTTCATTACCGCCACCAACAGAAACCAAGCATGTGTCCCCCAGCCGGAGGGTTAGCAGAATCTGTGGCTGACCGTAGCCAAACTTAGACTTTAATGTGGGGTTCCTTTTACAGTTGGTTTTGGAATATAATCAAAACCCAAAAGGAAGTTAGATTCCAATCCCTAAGTGGGTCCAGCCATCGTTTTCTAAGTACAAAAGACAGACTTTGCAAGCCGCAGAGGTCGAGGGGGAGGTTGACAGCCGTGGCCAGCAGAAAGGCTACGCAGGAGTTGTCAAGAGGCAAAACCCCAATGCCAGGCTCTGAGATGCACCAATTCCATAGCCAAGTCTCCGAGGGTCACCCACACCAGGCACCAACCTCCTCGTGGACACTAGTGGCTCTCAGGTTCCAGCCATTCAGAGCCAGGGCACACATGGTCCTGAGCTATCCATCTTCTGCCTTACACTATGAAAAGCGAGCTGGCCCCAGATCCACCGAAAGTATCTGCATTTATCAGAACATGGATGGGCTTTGAGACACAGAAAGCCTTGTTCTCTGAATGGGGGACAAGGGGAGCAGGTCTTTGAACAACACGGCACAGCTTGAGGGCCTGCCCGCGGTGGCTGGGAATGAGAATCATCAAAATCAATGATAATAATGCGCCCAGGAAGCAGTGCTACAATGCAGATCCCCCACTCAGTAGTTAGCGCACTAATGACATTAGCTAGTATGAAATACAAATAAGGGGAAAACATTCTAAGCCAATTATACTGATTATGCTTCTGACATCAAAAGGTACAGCAGATGAAGCTGAATTTCCATATATTAATATTTAAGCCGGCATCCACTACAAAGTACAGCATGTAATGAAGGCCCACTAGACTTCAGTACACACCGCTACAATCTCTAATCAAGCAAAAAAAAAAACAATTTTCTAAATGATAATTAGCAGTAATCATGTTCTTTAAGTGCAGGGTATTATAAAGCGCAAACTGAATTTTTTAAAAAGTGTAGATAGAAAAATTCCTTGTATTGGCAGTCACACCACAGATGTCAGGGCAGAGGCTACCGGCCGCAATCAGTAAGAGCATCTCCAGGCAAGATAATAGCTACGCCTGTCATTGTGATAGCCAAAAAGCACAATGACATTTCTCAAAGACGGTCTTGACTGGGTGGAGTGCTGGGCTTGAGAGAAAGTGGGGAAGAGGAGGTGGAAGCAGCAGAAGTGGGAGGAAGGGACTTAACCCTTACCGCCCAAGGTATTTTTGCTGAAGCAAGGTACAAGTCTAGCCAAGCCTTGAGCTGGCTCTGCTTTTTATTGCGCAGTTGGTAAGATCGCCGTGCAAATGCCACCCGCTTGGAGCAAGGCGGGATTCCTGCCAAGTAAGCAACAAGAAATGAGAGCTACCATGCTCATGTAAGGCTGTGGCTAATTACAGCAGCAACATAGATTCTATGCACGCACCCATCCCCGAGATGTTTGAGACTCGTGGTACATGAGCCACACGGTAAGAAGAAAGCCTGGGCTTCCTCACATCATAAACCACGGAAGCTACGCTGTTTTCTTGTGCTGTCCACGGCTGCGTTCTTCAGCCATCCTTCACTGTAACCAACGCCTGTAGTAAGCATCTTCCAAAGAGGAAGGGCTTTGTTTGGCTCAGTTTTCCATGATTGACATGACTTTTAGGTGATGCGGCATCATGGAAGAAGGGGACAAAATAGTTTCGTCATGGTCTAGAAGGTAAGAGAACAAGGCAAGAGTTCTACCCTGGCCTCTGAGGACAAACTCCCAATGACCTGAATTGTCTCCTAAGGGTTCCAGCACTGCACAGTAGTGCCATCCTGCCCTGGACAAAGGCCCTGATATGTAGGGCCGTTGAGGGACACTCCAGACCTAAACGCCATCAGCACAGAGCTCGTTATGCCTTTTTATTCTTTGGAAACGTGAAAAATGTTACTCATCTGCAGGAGGAAGGATGGTGCAAAATAAGAGAGTGACTGTCCTAAAGTCCCGCAGACCGACAGGGACAGATGTGTAAGGGTAAAGAGATCTCTGCTGCATACATACATGCACACATCTCAGAGAAGCCAGAAGTGGAGCCCAGTCAAGGCTTGAACACCCCTCCAGAGAAGCAATTCTCATATCTGAGCAGTATTTGGTTCCCAGGCTTCCAAAGACTTTCGATCTGAATTATCGCACCAGGAAAGAGCCCTTAAGACCCTGTTTGGTAACGAATGTCTCGTGGCTAGTTGCACCATTGCCACCAACGTCCTTTTAAAAACCCCAAATCCAATGCATCTAAAAGCTTTAACTGTGATAAGAGCCTCAGACTCCCCATACAATACCAAGCAGCAGCAACTTCTTTGCCCTCCAGCTGCCTTGAGAATCGGGCATAAATCCTTACAAGAAAACCGCAGTGCCCAAAAATCTAACAAAGACTAGATAGAAATTCACTTAACATCACTAAATCTAAAAGTCTATACTTAGAAATGGGTCAAATGTATGTTCTACATATTTTATCACAATAAAAATGGGGAAATAATCTACAAAAGTTATACTTCAGGCTGAAAATGTAATTAAAAGAAGCAAATACAGAATATAGAAAGTGATTCAGAGTTTTGGGTTTTGCTTTTGTTTTATTGGTGTTTTGTTTTGTTTTGGGTTTTTCGTTTTTTGTTTGTTTGGTTTGGTTTTTTTGTTGGTTGATCTGTGTTTGTTTGCTTACTTGGTTTTGGTTGATGTTGTTGTTTTTAGTTTTTTGAGACAGGGCCCCTCTGTGCAACAGCCTTGGCGGTTCTGGACAAAGCCACTTATACGTAGGGCCTTTGAGATTCACTCTGTGGACCAGGTTGGCCTCGAACTCACAGAGATTCACTTGCCTCAGCCTCCAGAGTACTGGGATTAAAGACATGTGCTACCACTTCCTGACAGATTTTACTTTTCTAATGCTGTTTATTTTGTGTGGTGTGTGCATGTGCGTGGGAGGGGCACACAAGTGCATGGTGCGGACGTGGAGGTCAGAAGAGAACTTGCAAGACTCAGTCTCTACTCCGACCATGGATGGAACTCAGATCATCAGATTTGTAGCAAAACCTTTGCTAGCACCTTTGCCTGCCTCACTGGCACACAGGGCACCTTTGCCTTCACTGCCCACAGTGCACCTCTGCCCTCACTGCCCACAGTGCACCTCTGCCCTCACTGCCCACAGTGCACCTCTGCCCTCTCTGCCCACAGTGCACCTCTGCCCTCACTGCCCACAGTGCACCTCTGCCCTCACTGCCCACAGAGCACCTTTGTTCTCACTGGCCACAAACAGGAGTTTCAAATGGTATCATAGCACTCTTAAGTCTTGGCATCTTACTTTTTACTTTTTTGTTCTTTCTTTTATTTTACTTTTTTCTTTTTTTTCATCTTTTATTTTTTCTTTGTCTTCTTTTGTTTTTTCTAAATAAGAAACCAGAGAAGTCAGTAGCTGTTAACACATTTAAAGCTCCTTCCCGCACAGCTATTGTGTGGCTAACAGCTCCTTCTAAAGAAGGCAAATCAGTGTCTTTCAGCGAACAGCCTCTCTCCCTGTCACTGGGTCCCTTCTAGCTTCATGGTGCCTTGCCAAATTGCTTTTCTGTGTTACCTAGTTTCCCCCAGCCATTTGCTGATTTTCTGCCTCTACCCTGAAATCAAGAAAGCTAGGAAGAGGCAAGATTTACTGCAACAAACTGCTTTGTAGATCTCAGGAAGAAGCAGCTGCTTTTAGATAAGAGGAATCTTCCAGCACTGTGATTGTTGAAGGAAATTGCAAAGGAACTATGGGCTGAAATGCGAATTCAAAATGGTACTAATAACAACCCATAGAGTCTATGGAAATTTAGTGTTCTAGCTGGATTTACTCTCAGCTTGAATATTTTTTAAAGCATTAGCTTTAAAATGAAAATGGAGAAAACGTCTTGTAAAGCCTTATTTTACACAAAATTGTTCAGAATAACAATTTGCAAAAGAAAAGGTCATTTACAATCCCTGCTATTCACTGAGCATCTCTGATTCGTTCAGCAATTTTCTGGCCATTGTTGGTAATAAGATGAAATTGGCATGTCCTGGTTCCTCAAGAAATACACCTTCCTTTCAGAAGTCAGAACCCACCCCCGTGTCCCTCTCCCCAACAAGCCTTTACTGATACAAAATTGGGCATCAAGAGCTGGAGAAATGGCTCAGAGAATAAAGCATTTACTGTACAAGTGCAAGAACTGAGTTCAGAGTCCTCAGAAGCCACATAAAGCTGGGTGTGGTAGACAACGTCCGTAGCCCCAGTATTCCTATGGCAAGATGTGAAGGGAGACAGACTCCCTGGGAACTTAGAGGCCAGCTGTTCTGAAATACAGAGTAAGCAACAAAAAGAGAGGCATGGGGAAGGCAAGGATAGCACCCCAGATTGTCCTCTGATGTCCACATTTACCCTGTGCCTCACACCAGTGTGCTTGTGCACACACACACACACACACACATATATGCACATACACATATACGCACAGACACATACACGCACATACACACATATGCACAGACACATACATGCACATATACATACAAACACACACACACATACAATGTACACATTAGTGCTGTGTCACCTCATTAGCTTCTGCTCCTACATAATAGAGGCACTGGGAAAGTCCATCCCTTGCTTTGGGCTTGGGCACACCAATGACCAGGGAGACATGTCATTTAAGCCATGGAAACGGGACACATGAGTGGAGGAGCAGGTGCACCCTCACTGCGCTGGTACCAGTACCGACCAGTTAAGAGTCTACCCTGAAATCTGTGTTGAGAAGTTCTCATTTCTAAGCCATCTCCCACAGCCTGAGGATGAAGATGTCGCCACCATCTAGACAGCAGCCTTAGGCATCCCTGTTATGGTCCCTCCAGCCCCAGAGATCGCTCTTTCCTTTGCTCAATCAACATGGAGGGAGATTTGCTGAACACTGTGGACTGACAGAGTGTAGATCACAGCAGGTAGGAAAACCGACATGCTGATTGTAGTTGCACGTAGCATTCACAGAGCCCTAGGAAGCAGAGCAAGGGAGAAGAAGGGCATTCTTTTGTGAACTGGGCCAGGAACAGAAGAGTTTCTAAAGTATGAGTGAAACCCACAAAGTCCTTACTGAGGAATGGCTTCCAGTTTATTTTATTTACAAAAGAATCGCATGACAAGCTCCCACATTTGCCAGTTTAATAAATACAGATTTAAGTTGCTTGACCACATAAACCTTTTTTAAAAAAAAAAAAATTGAAAGTGTCTTGCTATGGTGAACAACTTAGCTTCAAACTCAAAACCCTTTTGTCTCAAGTCTTCCAAGTGCTGGGATTAGAGGCATATACCACAATACTGAGCTCATGTAAAACATTAACTATCTCTCTGTCAGAAAATGTACTAAAGAAAATGAAAATCAAATGACAAGCCCAATTTTCAGATATAAAAAATGTTTAAATTATCATTTTAATAGAGGAAATTTACAGTGTATAGTATGCAAACTCAGTACATACAGGGTGTAATCATCAAATCGGGCAGTTAACATTTCCATCCCCTGAATTTGTAAAGCTTTTGATTGACTCATGATAATTATGCCCCTGATAATTATTGTTTGATTGGGAGTTTCATCCCAGCCCCCTGGCATCCATATATACAAAGAGCCTGAAATGTTTAGTGGAAAGTTCCAAGCCTCCTCCCCTGGGAGTGGCCACAGTCCAGACTCCACCTCCAAGAAAGCCCGCCAAATGGTGACCCCTCCCCAGGGAGGGTTAAGACCACTCCCACAGGCTATTTAAACTGCCCCCCAGAGAATGAACGTTTGTTTTCCATGGTCATTCTGATTCTCCTTTCCCCCTCTCCGTGTTTTCCCGGGGGAGGGGGCATCACCCAGGAGCACTGGTGTCCATTAAACCTGGGTCTTTTCTAATTCGGTCTGATCTGGTTTGATTTGGATTACTTGCATTGGCAGAGAGGCTTGTTGGTTAGAGAAATGCTTCACACTTATGAGCACAGTGTATGCTGAGTAACAGTTCCCTCCAAGATCCATTCATTTATTCCTTCCATCCTGGAGTGGAGCTCCTTAAACAGGAAAGGAAACAACTCAAATAGCTTCAGGAAGTCCCTGAAACTGATCAGATCCACTAGGTCCCTCCCTGCCAGAGTAAGCAATGAAAGCTGAGACTCTCTCTCAAAGAAGCCAAGCCTCAAAGAAGATTCTGACACCAGATCAGCTGCCTGGTAGAAACAGAAACGAGCCAAATGGCCTGGAAGAGGTTTAGACCTCCAACCTCCAAGGTTGAACACTTGCCAACATTTTGAACTGCCTGCAGGCTGTGCCATGTGTTTCAGGTTTCCCAGTTTTTGTGAGCTATCACCCATGCTTTGGTGATGCAGCTGTCTTTGAGTCATTTCTGCTCCTGTAAGTAAACCCTCACCTCTTGTAAGTTAATGCAAGAGGTACTGCAAGAGTTACAAATTGTCTTTATGATGGGGAAACAAAGGAATTGGGATTCAAAGGGAAACTCAGACTCACAGAATACCAGGCCAGGTATACTGGACCAGATGGAAGCCACCATGTCCTGCAGCTCTGCCCCAGGCAGATGTGATCAACGGCACAAGCTTGCTTCTGCTCCAACCTTTCAAGAGAGCGAGCATGCTTCTTATCCCCACTTACCAGTCCACACATAGCCCCTCAGACCACGCCCTTAGGGCCGGTATCCCAAAAGCTATTGGTTAAATGAATTTTCACAACAGTAAGTAATTCCAATAAAATTCATTGGTTCCCCAAGTTGGACTTTGGTGGTAACCATACTTGGGTCGCTTGTGTGATGCCTGAGGTGGGTAGATGTGTGTGCTATGTCTCCTCAGGAGAAGTTTTGTCACACGACAGAGTAATGTTTCAGTTCATTTATAGAATATGAATGATAATGCACATTGATTAAATAATGGTGGATAGTAGCATCACTCACCTGAGCATTATTCTGTGTCTGGAACCTCTCTTCTAGCTTGTCACCTACTATGAAATAAATTATCATCAGTACTGGAACTTGTGGGACTGGAGAGATGGCTCAGCATTTAAGAGAACCTACTGTTCTTCCAAAGGACCCAGGTTCAATTCCCAGCACCCACGTGGCAGCTCAATTCTCTGTAACTCCAGTTTCAGGGGACCCGACACCCTCACACAGACATACATCCAGGCAAAACACCAATGCTTATAAAACAGAAATAAATAAATTTAAATAATAAATGTAAATAAATATTTTTTTAAAGTTTAAAAGAGTACTGGAACTTGTTATCTCTGAGGACCCATGGTTTACATTCCCTTGATTACCCAACTTTCTTAGTCTCTAGTAACCATTAATATACATTTGGATCAGATTTTTCGTAATGTTCACTTACCAATAAGAATATGAAGTATTTTTTTTTAATTTTGGACACAAGGTTTCACCGTAGTTTTTGGTTCCTGCCCTGGAACTAGCTCTTGTAGACCAGGCTGGCCTCGAACTCACAGAGATCCACCTGCCTCTGCCTCCCGAGTGCTGGGATTAAAGGTATGCGCCACCACCGCCAGGCTTAAGAAGTATTTATGTGTATATCTGACTTACTTCACGTAGCATATGTCTTCCATTTTGCTTCAAATGACAGAATGTTCATTCCTTATCATGGCTGCATAATATTCCACTATGCCTATATACCACATTTAGTATTCATTAGGTCACTGAAAAACATTCAAGTGTCCATGTGTTGTCTGCTATGAGTACAGCAGCCATAAACTTGTGCTTGTGGGTATCATTTAATATATAAAGAGTTGGTATAAATTAATAGGAAAAATAGTGACTCAAAAGACAAATTTCAGGGAATTAGCAATCACTGATAAAGGTGTTCAAATTAAAACAAGAAGTTACTACTATTGCTTCCTGGTAAGGCAGTGGATGAAGAGACTTCTGCTCTCCTAATTCCTGCTTAGAAAGGTAAATTGGATTTTGTTGTTGTTGTTGATGATGATGTTTGTTTTTTGTGATAGGGTTTCTCTGTAGCTTTGGAGCCTGTCCTGATATTAACTCTAGTAGATCAGTCTGACCTCAAAATCACAGAGATCTGCCTGCCTCTGCCTCCCAAGTGCTGGAATTAAAAGTGTGCGCCACCACCACCTCCTGGCGGATTGTCTTTTTGTAATGAAATAATCATAAATTTGAGAAGACTTTGTCTTAATTAGGGTTCTATTGCTGCAGTGAAACACCATGACGAAAAGCAAGTTGGAGAGGAAAGGGTTTATTTGACTTGCATTGTTCATCATCATAGGAAGCCGGGGCAGGAACTTAAATAGAGCAGGAACCTGGAGGCCAGAGCTGATGCAGAGGTCGCAGAGGGGTACTGCTTAATGGCTTGCTTCTCGTGGCTTCCTCATCCAGCTGTCTTATATAACCCAGGATCGTCTGTCCAGCAATTGACTCACCCAGCCCACAATGGGCTGCTCCCCATCAATCTCTAGTTAAGGAAATACCCTATAGGTTTGCCCAATAGTCCTAGCTACTGAGTCATTTTCTCAACCGAGGCTCCCTCCTCTCCAGTGACTCTACCTTGTGTCAAGCTGAAGTCAAATCAGCCGGCGAGGGCGAAGGGTTAGCAGAGTGTCCTCCTTTCCTTTCTGCTGGGAACCAGCTGCTTCCTGTCAAAATGGGCAAGTTCATGAAACTGGCAAAGTGGTGTTGGTCCTGGCTGGATGCTACTCCAGACAAAAAGTTATCATCGTGAAGAACATTGATGATGGCTTCTCAGACCACCCTTACAGCCGTGCCCTGATGACTCGAATTGACCTGTATCCCCGAACAGTGACAGCTGCCATGGGCAAGAAGAAAATCGCCAAGTGGTCAAAGATCAAGTCCTTTGCGAAAGCTTGTGAGTACAATCACCTGATGCCCACAGGTCCTCTGTTGGCATCCCCCTGGACAAAACAGCTGTCAACAAAAATGTCTTTAGGGACCCAGCCCTGAAATGCAAGGCAAGGTGGGAAGCCCTGAAATGCAAGGCAAGGAAGGTCAAGTTTGAAGAAGGATATGAGACAGGGAAGAACAGATGGATTTTCCGGAAGCTTTGCTTTTAGGTATGTTTTTGTTTCTATCATTAAAAGTTTAACAAAACAAACAAACAAACAAAAAACAGCCAACACAGACTTATATGCAAAAAAGTTCATTGTACCAATATTAACAGTTGCCAAAATTGGAAACAATTTAATTTTTTTTAACATGTGTGCTTGTCTACGAGTATCTCTGTGTATCACGTGTGTGCCTGCTGCTTGTGGAGGTCAGGAGAGGGCATCGAACCCCCTGGAACTGGAGTAACAGATGGTCACAAGCCATGTGGATACTGGAGCAACTACTCTGAACTGCTGAGCCATCTCTCTAGCCCCTGGAAACAATTTAAATACCTCAGATAGGTAAATCAACTGAAGTCCCAAACAGTAATGAGATGTAGATGTGCATGTGGTGATTCCTCTGTTTCAGAAAGGGAGAATACTGCATTTCAAGCAGTGGTCATTTCAGGATGATGGATGTATCGATGCCTCTTCCAAACATTTCCTGTATTTTCTAAATTAATATGAACATGTGTCTCTTTAATGTGAAAATAAATGTTTATTTCTTTAATTTGTTTTTACAATTCAGGGTCTCACTAAATACCCAGACTGGCCTCAAACTTCTGAGCTCCCTGCCTCAGTTTCCCCAAGTATTGGCATTGCAGCCTTGCATTACACATTCTGCTAAAAATTTAAGTGTGTGTGTGTTTGTATGTGAGGACCATGTGCATGTGTGTACTGATGTGCATGTGTGTGTACTGATATGCATGTGTGTATACTGATGTGTACGTGTGTATGCGTACTGATGTGCATGTGTGTGCACTGATGTGCATGTGTGTGTACTGATGTATATGTGTGTATGTGTACTGGTGTGCATGTGTGTGCACTGATGTGCATGTGTGTGTCTGTGTGTATACTAATGTGCATGTGTGTACTGATGTGCATGGGTATATGTATACTGATATGTGTGTACGTGTATGTGTGTACATATCTATACAGATGCACTTGCCCATGTGTGCACATAGGGAGGCCAGAGATTGAGATCAGATATCTTCCTCTACTGCTGTCTACTGTTTGCTCAGACAGGGCCTCATTATCCAGCCCTGGATGACCTGGGACTCAGAACTTGCTATGTCTTGAATTCGCAGAGATCTGTTTGCCTCTAGAGTCCTGGGATTAAAAGGCATGTGCCACTATGCTCGGCCCCACCTTATTTTTTGAGACAGGGTCTCTCACTTGCCATTTAGGCTGCCCTAGTTGGTCAGTAAGCTTCCAGGACCCTCCTGTCTTGGCCTTGCCAGTTCTAGGATCATAGACACACATTGCCACCTCAGCTTTTATGCCAATTCAGGATCCGAACGCAGACTCTCACGCCTGTGCAGCAAGCACTTGACTCAGCAGGCCGTCTCTCCAGACTCCAAACTTTCAATTAAAAAACCATAAATCTTCTCAGAAAGGGGAAGGAGGTTCTTAGCCCAAAAATAGTGTGAACTACCAGAGTCTTCGGGAAAGCCTTCCTTGGAAGTTCATGTCCAGAATGGATGTCTGTATGTATAAAGTAAATTGGATGCCGTATTGAGCCGCAATGCTTCTTGCCACAATCACAGCCTCATCGCAGACTAGATTTCTCAAGCAAGCAAATATCCTATCCTGTTGTTGTTGTTGTTGTTGTTAATTTTCCCCTCCAGTTGTGGATTGAAATATGTCAAACACTCAGGACGTGTGTTCTCATACCTTCCTAACAGCTTCACAGAGAAGTGTCTATGGGACTTTAACAAGTCTCAGTGGCTCCCTGCCTTTCAGTCACTCCTTTCCTGAGGGCTACTGCACGTCCACGGCTCTGTGAGCGCCGGCTGCTGTATTTGCACCTTGTAGTTTTCACTCTGGCCAACAGACCCGTTGGCTGGATGGAGCCTTAGCTCCCGAGCAGAAGAGCAAGCCGGCAGCTTGCACCCCAGGTTGTAAAGATAAGCGGAGCCCTTCATGGTTTTTCCCAGGTGAACAAGCAGTGTTTCAGTGGGTTGAGGAAAGACTAGTAACACCTCACCAGGCTGTGATCCTCGTGGTGGGGGGCTCCTGGGTTCAGAGGCAGCACCGCTCTGGCTGGAGCCCGGAAAGCAGTGCTAAGTCCACAGCTAGCCTTCAACTCCAGGCCCGTGGAGGCTCCCCCAGGAGCACACTGTACTCAGCACAATCATCTCCAGTGTCCCCTTCCTTGCTTTCCAGACTCCTGCGTCTAATTATCCACTTGCAGTCTCCACTTCTCCGGCGTTGACAAGCAAACTCTAGAACTGCCACCTAAACCTCTTCCTCTTGAAGTCCTCCTGGTTCATCAGTGGTCACCCTGCCCCTCCAAATGCTCAGCCGAGCTGGACAGTTCCCAGGTGCTTCTCTCACACACTCCATTTTTCAACTGGACACTTCTCTGGACGTCGCCAGGGGGTAGGTGTGGTGGACGTTGCTTGTTTTGCCTGGACTGCGGTCATCTGGCCTGTGTGGATTGTCGGGAGTCACTGGTTGGCCTCTCTGTGGAACGTCTACCCCCGGTACAAAGCATATCATTCGCTCTTGCTCAAGACCCTTCACTGCCTTTGCTCTCCCAGGTCTTGTCATGGCCCTCAAGGTCCTCTTTGATTTGTCCCCCCCCCTCCTTTGTAAACTCTGATTCCCATCTCCAGTCGCTATTCACTCTTGGTCAGCCAGAACGGGCGTTCCCATTGCGGCTCTTCCTTAAATGCCCTATCACACACTCGCCCCTGGGGCTTTGTACTTTCTCTCTTCTGTCTATTTCTTCCCTAAACATCTGTAAGACCCTTTCCTCATGTCACTCAAATCTCTATTCACAAGTCACCCCTGCTAGAGAAGCCTGGCTTCTCAAGCAAAGCGATACCCCTTCTCCAGTGGTTGCCACGTGTGTTTTTCAAGAGGGAACAGCTCCAGGGAGAACCATTCACACCATAACCACCAAAAATTTGCATATCCAGACATTTCATTGCAACAAAATATCTCGGGGAAGGCGTGTGTTTCCTAATTTGCACGAAGAGACAGAGAGTTCCAACAGCCCCGCTCCTTCCTGCCTTGCTACCTCCTCCCCACTCCTCAACACCCGGTCAGAGCCATCCAGCTCCCCTCCCTCTGGCTGTGATGAGGCTGTTGGCCTGGTTTTGGCCAATCTGTGATTCTCAGTGTCTAGAACAGTCCTTGGAATATATTGGACACTCCAGGCTTTTGAATGGGTCATTTATTATCCGTCATGAGCAACCCATCAATAGCAGATTTTTAGGGGGAAAACAAAACCAAAAATCTCCTTGTCACTGTCTGGAACCATACATATCCCAAACCCCATACTAATAAGTCTTGCTATATGATCAATGCATTTCCTGTATCCTGGCAGCTGTGAAGCAGTTCCCAGCTCTATAGAGACCGTACTTCCAAATCACATTTACCCGGAAAGAATTGGGTTCCTAGGATCAACCACCAAACCGTACTACAACCTCACATGTGTTCAGTAATGAAGCTTAACACAGTGGAGTAAAGTGTACGCTTTACTGTTTTGTAACAATGGACACAATATTTATTAGTAACAGTTTTTGAATAACGGGAAATTACAGCAATCTGCCTCTTAATACTGCATTGAAAATATAAAGTCATAAACTTTTATTTTAAATGAACTGATTCAAAAAACTGTCGGGAAGGGTAGTATTTATGAGTACAGAAGAGTTCCAGGGAAATTAAAAACCAAAGGCTTTATTTATACATTTTTAAAAAAAAAAAGGAAAGAAAAAGTAGAGGAAACCAGCAATTACACTCCCGAAAGTTCAAATGAGATAATGGGAGATGCTTCCCCAGCTATTTAATTAAAAGAATCGGCGGGCTCACACAGTTGTTCTGAAGCACTGCATGAATACCAATGAGCATGTCACGTGACAGGATGCCGATCCAAGAGCATAACATGCTAGCACTACCATTTTTTTAAAGGAGCGGGAGAGTGGCCTTCTGACCACAATAACATCCACTTATTAATATTTAGATGCCGTTTGCACTGAGCCCTGCAGGGGCCATGCAGAGGCATCTCTTGAGAGTGAGTGGCAACCACAATAGCTGACGTGACAGAAGACAGGCTGGGCGCAGCATGTCCACTGTGGCAGGCAGAGTCCTCTCACTGGCCCTGTCGGTGATGGCGACAGAAGCTAGCATCAGAGCCGAACAGAAAAGATGAGAACAAAACAGGAGATTCCAGATAGACAGAGGCAGTGCTGCCTGCCCAGCTTCTCCTGCAAAAACACCAAGGCACACACGTGAGCTTAGCACCAACATTCTGAGCAGTTTCTCCTAAATCTGTATTGAGCAATCACTTACAGATTAAAATGGAATCACAGAGAAGGATAAGCGTGAGAAACAGTGTGTATTCCCTCCTGCGTCTCTCTAGGAAAATAAAGTCCTGTATCAAGAAAACACAGTTAGCCTTGCTCTCAGTCAGTTGTCAGGTCAACCACAGTGAGTTCCCCAGTGAGACAGGGCCTTTAAAGAGACATTGAAAATTAATTGAGCTCAGAAGGTTGGGTTAAGGCCCCAACCTTCTAATGTCTTGATGTCTACAAGAAAAAGGAGAGACCGGGTACACACGCACATGGAAAAGGCCACCGGAGAATACGGGTCCAAGAGGTTGTCTGTATGTAGCCAAGGAGAACCAGAAACCATCAGTGTTGGCATCAACTCTTAGACTTCTGGACTCTGAACAGTAAGAAAGATGAAGTCCAGTTAATGAAGTCATTATTGATATTACAATAGCCCAAGCGGTTGACTACATCAGTATTCCCAAAACTTCCCTTGAGCTTGGAATATCAACTTTCCAAACCGCTCAGATGTTGTCTAGGGTAATTTTAAAAACTGGTCTTCAGTTGCCTTGCCACAAACACCTGCACTTCTCATCTTCCCCAGGACACATCCTCAGATAGTATTGTTTCTCCACACTCACCCAGCTAAGACAAATGAAGTACATGTGAATCAGCATTGCTCCCCTTTGCAACAGTGTTCAAATGCTGCCCCTTGCTTACCAGGCCTTAGGAACACTAGAAAGACTTAGCGGTATATCCTCCGGATACTTGGTTACCAGGTAAACAGTCCTAGGCCTGTGTGATGCCCCTAAGTGTCCAAAGGAAGATGATGTCAACAAGGGCCAGACAATGTGCAGACGGCAGGTCTAGGATTCCAGTTCGAGCGGCTTGAAGCCACGATCCCGGAGCTTCCTTACGCTGCCCTACAGCCTTGAACTTGCTTCTCATGGAACTTACCTAAGCTGCTCAATAATGCTGCATTCTACTGAAAAATGGTGGCAGCCTTGAGACACTGAAGGTGAAAGACAGTTTGCGTATGCTGGGATCAAATGGAAGCACAACTCCCATCCAGGGCCACCCATGATACTGATTAGTAAAACACGACTAAAAGTCATAGAACCTGCCTTCGGAAACTGGGGACGTCTCTCCTCTTTGTCTCAGGCAGAGCACTAGCTAGGAACGGTTCCTTCAGAGTCAGGTATGAGGCAACTTCAGCACAGAAGTTAACAGCTGTAGAGTGACCTGTGTCTGGAGGAAAACATGGCGCCACCCAGCAGGGTTATGGGTTTCTAGGCTTGCCTTGTTCTTACATCTCATCTTTGCAAGAGTAGTGGACACCGAAAAACCCTCTCAGCCAGCAATGAATATAATGTATGTAAAAAAATTACTTCTAGTAGTCCTCCTGCTAATTAATAAATTATCTATAGTAGATTTTTATACTGTCTAACAAAGACATTTTCATCTCCGGAGTAGATACTATTCATTTAGATTGTTTAAATGATAGTAATTGCTTGTACTAATCAAGAATCTTCAGAGAAAAAGAATACACTGTGTGTGTGTGTGTGTGTCTGTGTGTCTGTGTGTGTGTGTGTGTGTGTCTGTGTGTGTGTGTGTGTGTGTAGAGTGAGGGATTGAGAGAGAATAATCTTAAGAAGTTGAGTTGGAGTATAAGCTCAGAGGTTGAGGGTTTACCCCACATCGCCCATCCTATAGCACTCTAAGATCACCACAATAACACGGAATTTTCTCTGCTGACTGTGATGGGGCTGGAGACTCAGGAAATAACTGTGGTTGAAGTCCAAGGGCCTTCCTGTTGGCTACCAGGAAGAGTTGTTGCTGAAATGAAGCCTCAGGCAGTCCTCTATTGGAACTCATTGTTGGCTGGAAGAGGTCAGTCTTTGTTCTATTGTGATGTTTCAACAGTTTGGATAAACCCACCCCCATCATCATGGAAGTGTATCTGCTGTACTCAAAGTATGTCTACTAGAAGGTCAACCTCATCTAAACACTCACAAACATGGCTTGGAGGTGCACACCTGTAATCCAGGTACTTTGGAGGATGAGGCAGGAAGAAGTCCAGAGAGTTCTGGGTGATCCTGGGCCGCATCATGAATACCCAGTCACACTGGGCTTTAGAGGAAAACTGTCTCAAATTAAAAAAAAAAAAAAAGAGGCCAAAAGTAAATAAAAACACATTTGCAAAGTTGGGCAGGCCCCACTACCCACACTGGCAACAAGACGGCAGGCAAGCTAGGCCCTGCAGGCCTGGCAGGCTATGGGAGGGCAGGCAGACCCTGTCAAAAGTCTGGGCTGACCAGCTCCGCTCCTCCCATCCAGGTTCAGGCCCAGCACTTTGGGTTGGTCCATCACAATGCCTACTCTGTGTAGGAGCTGCTGGTGAAGGAGCCAGTTGCAGAACCAGGTCCCCAAGGACACCATGGCTCTGGACAACAGTAAGATATCCTATCCAAGAGGAGTCCCGTGATGGTCCAGTATTGATGGTGTGTCAGAAACCACCAACTTTGAACCAGAGCAACAACTCGTTGCAATGAACATATGCATATAAAGTTGTTTGGGAAAAAAAATTATATAGTGTGACAAACAGCAGCTTCCAATGCCATGACAACAATCAAATATGTAATGGAGAGATGGGAAAGCCAGAGGAATGCACTGGTGTGCATGAGGTGGGGAGAGACAGAATTAGAGACTTGACAGTTGTGACGTACATGAGAGAAGGCTGCCGGCCATGTCGTTTCCTGAAGGGTTGGCAAGGTGGGCACACAGCAGCCTGGAGCCTGAGTAGATTCAGCTCCTGAACCAGCTGCCCAGCATGATCATCCTGGCTGCGAGCAGTGCCAGGATGTGTGAAACAAAGAATGGTTCATTTCCTGCATGGAACCTCCTCGGAAGAACCCCGTGATCCGTATTTCTCCAGGAGGCCATCAGTGGTTGTACTGCTAACCCAGGTTGTGATGATGTCTGAGAGCCATGTTTAGGTCCATAGTTCTGCTGCAGCCGGGGGCTGTGTCATCCAAAGTTCGTCCTGCCACAGAGGGCTGTGTCTGAGTCTGTGGTCCTGATGCAGCTAGGAGCTGTATTGATGTTTATGGCATGTGTTAGTAACTACCTAGGACTCTGTGGATGACCGGGGTCTGTGTCACTGCCTGAGGTCATGTTGTTGTTCATGGGCTATGCTGACACATGGGGCCGTGTTGATGTTGATGGTCTATGCAGCCACCTGGGGTCGTGTTGATAACAGCAGTCCATCAGTGGTTTGTGCGGCCACCAGGGTCCCACAACATGGTTCTGTAGACCTTGATGCTGCATGAGGCCATGTTGATATCTTTGCCCTGTGCCGCTGCTGAAGGCTATGATGGTGTCCATGGCCTGGTGCTGATGTCTGTGGTCCATGTTGCCATCAAAGGCCAGACAGAAGTCCTTGGTGTGTGCTGATCCTGGAGACCATGTGATGTTACCATGCGAAGGGCAAGGAAGCTACTTCTTGCAGTGGCATCAGTGACTGCAGACACACAGTTGAGGAGGAGGGACATAGAAGGCTTCTATGATAGCCACTGCTCCTCCCTCCCCCAAAGTAACAGCCTAAAAAGGAAGCCTTGAAGAGAACTCTTCAGATTTGCGGTGAGGGCGCTGAAGGGTAGCTCTCCACAACTGATGGCTTCTGGCAGGGGTATGGGTGGAAAAACCTCAGTTTTCTTTAGGGTCTGACCACTGGGAGTTGACCATGCTCCAGTGAGGATTCTTTCTTTGGGGGAGAGGGAGTTCATAAAGGTGGGAGGATTGGAAAGTAAATGTGATTGGGGTGCATGATGTGAAATTCCAAAATAATCTCTGTGAGTTCGAGGCCAGCCTGGTCTACAAGAGCTAGCTCCAGGACAGGAACCCAAAAGCTACAGAGAAACCCTGTCTCAAAAATAAAAAAAAAAAATGAAAATAAAAATATTTTGTTGAAAAAAAAGATTCACATAAACATCCAGAATAACGTTTAACTGGCTTTGCAGACACTGTGTCCCACTTCCAGTTAACTTCATACCAGTCCAACAATAGCAAGCCTGTATTATGTTTGCAATTCTACTGCATTAAAAAAAAATACATTGCTACACCACACTACAAGGAGACTAAGCTCTTGTAACAAATACCTACACCACCAGGAAAAATCACCAGCTTAAAAACTAAGAATGTTCTTTCCCTTTCAGGGAGCAAGCAGTCCAAGGTGAGGGCTCCAAGACCACTGCTCTGTGGAATCACAGAGACACTGAGAACATATGCAAACCCCAGCTTCAGCTCCAAGGCCACGCTGGACACTGATGCTCGAAGATCTTAGGAAGTATCTAAGGTGTGCATCAGTCATGTACCCAGGAAGAAGGGTGGGATGGATGGTAGTCTTTAATTTACACACACATTACACACCCATACACACACACACACACATACACGCACACATGCATACATGCACGCACCCACATGTACCCAATGCTAGTATAAAAGAAGTGCTGTGAACATATCTACTTATTTCCTGTAGTGTGCCTTTATCTTCAAAGCTGTCTCGCTCATTCTTCTGCTTTGTTTCTGATACTGTGATAAACACCATGATCAAAAGTAACTTGAGAAGGAGAGGGTTTATTTGGTTTATGTGCCAAATAACAGTTGGTCACTGAGGGAAACCAATGTAGGAACTCAAGCAAGAGCAGAAACAATGTGGATTACTGGCTTGCTCTCCATGGATCACACAGCTTGTTTCTTTATATAACCCAGGACCACCTGCCCAGCCCCCAGTGAGCTGGGTCCTCCCACGTCAATCATTAATCCAAAGATTTGTTGACAGGCCAATCTGATAGAGGCATTTCCTCAGCTGAGATTCCCTCTTCCCAGATGACTCTGGCTTTTGTCAAGTGGACAGTAAACAGCTAGCCAGCACACTCACACACCAACACACTCACAGCAAAACCTCGCTTCAGAGCAGGGAACCAGATTACAGGGGTACCTGGAGTTCATCCGGCACCTCCACTTAGTAGTTGTGTGGGGGAAGTTATTAAACTCTTAAGAGTTCATTTTCTAACTACTGACAATTTATGCTGGAGAGGATATGGGGTAAGGGGAACACTCCTCCATTGCTGGTGGGAGTGCAAATTGGTACAGCTGCTTTGGAAATCAGTATGGTGATTTCTCAGAAAATTGAGAAACAACCTACCTCAAGACCCAGTAATATCACTTTTGGGTGTATACCTGAAAGATGCTCAATCATACCACAAGGACATGTGCTTAACTACGTTCATAGCAGCATTATTTGTAATAGACAGAACCTGGAAACAATTTAAATGCGATCAACTGAAGAATGGATAAGGAAAATGTGGTACATTTACACAAGGGAGTACTACACAGCAGAAAAAAATAATGACATCTTGAAATTTGAAGGCAAATGGATGGATCTAGAAAACATATTTAGTGAGGTAACCCAGTTATAAGTGGTTTTAGACATAAGGCAAAGAAAAACAACCCCAGAGAACCTAGACAACAAAGAGGACCCTAAAAGAGACATACATGGATCTAATCTACATAGGAAACTTTAAAAAAAGACATGATTTCCTGAGTAAATTGGGAGCGTGAGGATCATGGGAGAAGACAGAAGAGAAAGGAGAGGAAGGGAGGGGAACAGAGAAAACATATAGCTCAATAAAAACAATTTTAAAAATTAACTTTAAAAAAGAGTCCATTTTCTAATGTAAAAATGAGGTAATCTGGTGGGTTCTCGGACAGCCCACTTTAGTGCTGATGCATCCGTCCCAGCTGCCAGGAATACTGACAGCGGAGCTCTGAACTGATGTAATAACCTTGCCCAGAATCACACCTCTCCCAGGGCCATCTGGCACCCAATGACTGATGAGATACACCGAGGGTTAAAATGCCTAGACTCTTTGCCACAAGACAGGCAAGCTCTGAAGATCAAGTTCTGGGACCAACAGAGAGATGAGTGGTGCAGGACAATTGTCTATATTCTGTCAATTATGTTTTAAATAAATGCTGATTGGCCAGTAGCCAGACAGGAAGTATAGGCAGGACAACCAGACAGGAAGTAGAGGTGGGTCAATGAGAACAGGAGAATTCTGGGAAGAGGGAAGCTCCCTCTGCAGTCCTGTCCAGATACAGAAGAAGATGTGACTACGCCGCTGAAAAAGGTACTGATCCATGTAGCTAAAACAGATAAGAATAATGGGCTAATGTAAGTTGTAAGAGTTAATAAGAAGCCTGAGCTAATGGGCCAATCAGTTTATGATTAATGTATAATGTAGACCTCTGTGTGATTTCTTTGGGCCTTAATGACTGAGAGACCAGGTGGGACAGAAACCTCAGACAACAGGTGAGCAGCAGGGAGACCTTCACTACAATCCAATCCCATCCCGTCTGGTGCAGCACTTCCCCTCTTGAGTCCACCCTTCCTGTCTCTGCCTTGACCTTCAGCACCCCTGAGTGCTGATCCCAAAGGCTTTCCCCCTAATAAACTTTCTCTACTCACACTTCCCTTGCAGAGTTGAATTCTTGGAGACTGCAGGTCCTGTCTCATAGCTGGAGGATATCAGAACATATCAGAAGACAGCATGTCACAAAATAACCACTCACGGACTATTTGTTATTTTGAAAGAATCGATGGTGTTCAATTCTGTTTGCAAGGGCTGGCAGGTGGCTCTGGGGTAGAGCCCTTGCCTGGCATTTGCAAGTAAAAGCTACGAAACGAGAGAAACTAGGAAAACTTTCATGACTATTCAAACTCTTCCATGTCTAGATTATAATGAGAACAAAATTAAAAAGTTATTTGTAATATTTTAACACCATCGCTTTTTATAGCCCCAAACTCACGCAGGAGGAAAGCATGGAACCAAGAGGCACACATTGCTGACAACTTTGATTTTGTCCTCATTTTAGAACAGGGCTGTCACTCTGCCAAGGAGCTCAGCAAATATTGAGAGGGGGGTGACAGGCAATGTTGTCAGCTTTTCTCTCTCGAAAACCTAAAAGCAGTGTTTGAGTTTGGACATTCTCCCACCACCTCTTTAATCCTGGGTCTTGCCGCAAGAGTAATGGAGATGCAAAAACCCTTTTTGACCTCAGTTCACCAACGTGCCAGATACTATGTCCAGATGCCCTGTTCATGGTCCTGCCTCCCAAGCTGGCTTCTTAGTGTGTCACCTCCTCCCCTCTGGGCTTTGTTTCTCACAGTCATGTTCTATATTTTGATATGAAGAGGATATTCAAATAATTTACTCTTCAGATCACTCAAGAAACTTATTAATTTTTTTATTGGCATAAGGAGTTGGGAGATGACTTCAGCTGGCTGTCAAGCATGCGTGAAGAACTGAGTTCGGATTTCCAGCACCCTCTTAAAATTCAGTAGGGAAAAACAGGAGACTCTCTGGGGCTGCTAGACAGCCAGTCTAGGTGACCAGAGAGTCCCAGGTTCAGCGAGGAATCTCGTCTCAGAAGAGGAAGGTAGAGAGCAACTGAGGGACATACCCAGAGTCAATTGCTGGCCTCCAAATATATGTGCACTCGTACCTCACCCCCCATGTGTGTACATATACATACATACATACATACATACATACATACATACATTCAAATAAATAAAAAATATCTTGTTGGTATATATACTTATTGCAATTTTACTGAGACTTGGGATTTTTTTAAAACACATTTGTTTATTTATTTTGTGTGTGCCACTCATGCCATAACACACATGAAGAGGTCAAAGGACAAATTACAGGAGCCTGTTTTCTCCTTCCATCGTGTGGGCCTGGGAACGAACTCAGACAGAAAGACTTGACAATTGGAGCTGGAGAAATGGCTCAGTGCTTAAGAACACTGGCCACTTTTCCAGAGGTCTGGGGTTCAATTCCCAGCACCTACATGGCAGTTCACAACCATCTATAACTCTAATACCAGGGAATCCAACACCCTTTTCTGACCTCTTTTGGCACCAGGCATGCATGTGGTACACAGATAGACACTCAGGCAGAATACCATACACATAAAATAAAAAGAAAAGAAAGGATTGGCAGCCAATGCCTTTACCCTCGGAACTCTTGCTGACTTTTTTCTTTTTTATTATTATTCATTTCATTTTAAAACTGGCACTTGTTTATTTCAGGGATTTTCTTTTAAAATTTTTCAAATTGCAAATGCATTGTACATTCGTACTGTGTTTCATAAGGACATCTTCTGCAAGTCCATGAGGTCCTCCCTGAAGGAGTTCCCCTGTGCAGAGGACCCCAGCATGCTCCTTTATGATCCCCCATGCAGCACACATGCAGCTCACATGGAAGGAGGCGGAGCTACCATCCTCTGTTGGCTCAATCCCCTTAAAGCAAATGTCAAAGAAACATCCTAGGATGTCAGTGCTTCTGCAGATTCCAACACATCTCCCCTCTTCAGACGGGTGAGCGATTCACCAGGGAGAGCAAGGCCCTCAAAGACGAGCTACATTTACATAAAACAGAGCAGATAATAACCATTTTCTCCAGGAGAAAATGACAGTTCCATCAGGGATATTCCTCCTACCTTTCTGGGTGTCACTCACAACACTGCTTCTAAAATTACATCTGTGAGAGAATGCTTGGGCTGGCGATGGTGAAAGCTTTGTACGTACAGAACCACGCACAAACACCTCCCCCTCCCCCTTCATTTCACATGTCACCGTGGGTGCTCTCCACCCCCACAAAGAGATCCTGTGGAACAATTTCAACTTCAGGTTTCCCAGAACATCCCATCTGAGGCTCTCCAGGGAATGATTTTGCAGTGGGTAGCTTTAGAAAAAGGCCCTGGGTGAAGGTGATCTGCGTGTACCATTTACCTGCATAGGATCTCATGAACTACAGACAGAAAGCAGTGATTGCCAGCATCTCCGTGCAGAGGCAGAGATGGAGCTGGACCAGCCATCTGGAAATCCATTAACCCTGGGCTAATGCCTGCATCTTTCACCTCTGCAGATCTGGTTTCAGGTTCATCGGTTAGAAGTGAGTTGGGAGGTCCATATTCAGGACCCATTATGCAGTTTCACCTGATAAAACGGCTTTGCTCAGAGACCTCCGTTTATCAGAAGCCAGCCTGGGCAGAAAGGCCTGTCTGCTGACTCTCTGCCTTCTTCTCTGGTTGCTTTCCCTGGGCAAAAGTCATGGAGTGGCCAGTTAATTCAAGCTGCACATTATTCACAAGTGTAAAAGACAGAGACGTAGCAGACGTACTCAGCCGGTAACATAGTCCCACACGGAAGGTAGTACTGTTGAGTCTCATCTGCAATTTGGAGCTAACAGCCACCTCCACATCCTGAAAGGAAAGAATACATTCAATCATTTGCCAATGATTGGATTAGTAGTATCATTTTACTGTCCTTATGTTCCTGTCTGGAATTTCCCATATGCCTTTGTCAATCTACCAAAGCCCAGCACTCTCTTAGGACCCTTCCCCCATTCTAACCAGGTCACTTTCACAGGCTTGTCTGCTTCTTCTTTATCAGAGACATTTCCCATTTCCTTCCCTTTTCCCCACTGATATAAACTCTGCCAAGTGTGGCCCAGTGCAGCCAAGAAGCAGTTCTAGGAAGAAGCAATGTTGCTGAGCACCTGTGAAGCCCACCAGGTTCTCCAGGAAGATTTCCACACCAGAACTAAAAGACGAGGAACTCAAAAGAGTGAAGGTCCTTATTTGTCAACTTCCACAGCTCAGCAAGGATGGGGGGGGGGGATCCTCAGTACCCCTCTACACCAGGGCCACCCTGTCCCAGAGGAAGGTCAAAGTGACTGCCACCCTTCATCTGGATCCCAAACTCTCATGACTTCTCTTCATCCTCAACCAGTAAAACTGTTCACGCTATTCGTCTGTGATCCTGAGACAGGCCTCATTTGGAACTCCCTGCTAGTGGCAAATAGAAGGTTTTTCCTTTTGATTTCCACTGTTTCCTCCAGCATGTCGGCTCACTAAGCTGGAACCAGACTACTTTGGGTCAGCTCAAAATTATACCCTGGAGGATTGTTGGTAGATTGTTTTTTAAAGCCTTCTAAGGAGGTTTCTCCAAGTATCCATCATTATTGTGTTACTTGTACATTGCTGGGATAAAGCACCATGATCAAAGCTACCCATAAGAGAAAGCCTTTACCTGGGCTTACGGTTTCAGAGGGTTCCAGTCCATGAAGGTGTGGCGAAGCTCAGTGGCAGGAACATTTGAGAGCTCACATCTCAAACTGAAAACAGGAAGCAGAGAACACACTGAAAATGATGCAGGTCTTTTGAAACTTAAGGTCTGCCCCCAGTGACACACCTCCTCCAACAAGGCTACCACCTAATCCTTCCCAAATAGCTCTACCAAAGGGGACCAAGTCCTGAAACATATGAACCCATGGGAGCCAGACTCATTTAAACCACGACAGCCATTTTAAGCCCAGTTTGGCTGATTCTTAAGAACTGAAAGCTGAGATTTGTCTGGACTTGAATGAAACTATTAGGGAGATAACCATGTTCGCTACATGGAAGTGTTTATATACAAGGCCTCGGCTGCTGTACTTTTGCCTCCGTCCCTACCCTAGGAAGACCCGAGGTCATATAGCCAAGGCTATCCCGTGCAGCACAGCTGTTGAGCACAAAGCACACAACTCAAAGCGTACTTGCCCCTCACATACGTACACCCATTCCTACCAATGCTGTACAGATGGGGCTATTTCTTCAAGACTTTAAGGGAGAAAAAAACTACAAGTAACAATTTACATTGTCTATTAAGGGTTGACGAGGAGGACAATGATAGGCTCAATACAGGGGTTAGAAAAAGAGAGAGGCCATGAAGAAAACAGTAAAAGGAACAGCAGGTGTTACTCCCTGTGTGCAGAGGGGACATGAAGGCTTCCCTAGCACCAGGGACAGCACCACCCTCCACATTACTTATGGGCAAGGCTTCTTTAAAAAAATGTATGCATTTTTACATTTGTTTGTGTATCAGTGTGTGTGTGTGTGTGTGTGTGTGTGTGTGTGTTTGTCCGGTGTGTGAAGTGAGAAGATAACTTGCAGGAACCAGTGTTCTCTCTCCACCATGTGGGTTCATCAGCCTGGCCAGCAAGCAAGCTCATGCACTGAGCCTCTCAATGGCCTCCATGGCAGGCTTCCCTAAAGGTATTACCTATGGGCTGGGTGTGGTTGTGCACACCTTTAAGCCCAGCACTTGGAAGGCAGGAGCAGATGGGTTTCTGTGAGTTTGAGACCAGCCTAATTTTCATAGGGAATTTTAGGCCAGCCTGGGCTACATAGGTACTGCCTTAAGTCAAAAAAGAAGTTAAATTTAAAGGGTAATGATCATTAGGAATAGCAGAAATAATTGGAGAGAATCTATTGAAAATCCAGGTTATCCCGTCTTGCACCCAGAAATGAATCTGTGGGTCTGGGATGGGGACTCTGTACTTTGCCCGTGTGACTCTAATAGCAGAGTCTGGAGAGCTCCTTGAGATCTGTGGGTCGTGGACCTTCATGAAATAGAACAAAAACAGAAGTGAGTGCCATTGAAGTAGGTTCTGGGCCTTATGAATGGAAACCCCGCATCAAGGTGCAGTACCAGAGACAGAGCCTGAAGACTGGCCGTGGAAGACTGTCATAGCTTAGGGGAGGGGTGTGCGGTAAGTTGCAGAGCTTGTGCGTTCAGCCTTAAACTCTGCTCCCACAGGAGGTAGCTACTCAGTGTGCACGCACTAAAGGGGCTGTGAGGCTCCCTCACTGTTCTCTAATCTACTGGCATTGACCCTGACAAAGGTGAACCTAGAGGGGAAATCTTAGGAAGGATGCCCACAGCAACAGCGGTGATTGGCTGGGAAGAACAACTGTATTCGGCCCCTGAGTGAGAAGACGCAGACACTCCCTCAGCTTTGCAGGGAAATGATTTCTGCATCTATATTTATCCCCATGAGATAAACAATGCTCACAGTGTGTACACTGTACAAAGAAGGGATACTTAAAGCAGCTCTCCGCTCTCCACAGAGATATAAAAGCACACATGCCATGTATTCAATTCTAATGACCTTCTAAAAGGATCATCTCTTTAAAAACAGAAAGAGGACATGGAGCTACTGAGATGGAGGACATGGGCCGGGGGAAGTTAGGGGGAGGAAAGGAGGAGAATGTGATCAAAATGCATTGTACAAAATTCTCAAGGAATTAACAAAAACTGTTTTTCAATAAAAAAAATATTTCAGAGCTGTAGAGATTATCCACTAGCTAAGGGCACTGGCTGCCCTTCCAGGGGCCGCACTTTGGATTCCCAGCATCCACACTGTGGCTCACAGCTACCTGTATCTCCAGGTCCGGACACTGTGACTCGCTTCTGGCCACTGCAGGCACCAGGCACACAAATGATGCACAGATAGGTATGGAAGCAAAATACCCATACACATAAAATAAAACCATAAAAAAATTTAAAGAACTTGATTTTGAAAATACGTTCACGGTAGAAATGTGTATCTAAAACCTTTTCCTAATGTCCCAGAAGACCACCTATTAAATACATTAAGTATCTAAGTTTGCTAGCAATGTTTTATTAAGACCTGAGAGAAAACAGCAACAGTGTGTTTCGTCTGTGTTTGTATGTATGTATATGTGTATGTATATATGTATATGTACATGTGTATATGTGTATGTATATTTATATGTAGATGTGTGTATGTGTATATGTATATGTGTATTTATATGTACATGTGTATATGTGTGCACAAAACTCTCCATTTCAAAGAAACATCTCACTCTTCAGTCACATTCTGACAACTGAAATTTACTCAAGACAAATTCATTTTGCAATTAAGTCTGTGCAAGCGTTCTGCTCAGGACCTCTCTCTGCCAGCACAAACCCCGACATCTGCCACTGAGTCACATGCAACGTCAGGCTGTTTTTTAATGACTTTATTTTGGTCTGTGGCGGGGGGCAGAGATGGGGGCAAGAAAGATAGCACAAGATAGAAAAACTGTCAGAAAAATGGACACATTCCAAAAGCCAAGTAAGACGCCTCCTCAGGAAGGCGTTTATTCTTTGCTGTTTATTCTATGCTGAAGAAATCTGCATAATGTTCAAGAAAATGGAACTTTCCATGCATTTCCATCATCTCAAATGCCAACGGCTGCCCCCACCCACTGCTGTCTCATTGCCATGGAAATGACACTGTACAGTAGGATAAGGAATGATGTCATAGGTTTTAAACAAGGATATTAACAAAGGGGTCATCTGCAGCATACACAGAAATGTCTTTCATTTCACAAAAATTTTGAAAAATATGTATTTCAAATGTGTATATATACAGCATATATATGTGTGTATATATACATATATATATATAGCTACCTTTGTAATACATCCTACAAGAGAATACCCAGTAGTGAAGATACTTTAGCCACACTTGTCCCAAGCTGTTTCATTTTTAAAACTCTAATAAAAATGATAAATTATATTTTAGGCAGCATGAATTAGAATTATTTCTTTCCCTTTCAAATATTACATGACAGCTGGCTTTTCTTATATGAAAGGAGACTGGTTTGGCATTTTCCACACCAACCTGGAAAAAAATCATTTGAGCTTTGTCTCAGCCTAGGGGAGTTTCTGAGACTTAAATTATCAAAGCCGCGGTCCGCCTAGATGTCATCTTACGCAGGGCTGAAGTGCGTGTGCAACACAACTATCTTGGCTCTCTAATCTGGAAAATAAGATGGCACCACTTATATCATCAGTTGTGTCTGAAGACTTGGCCTAATAAAAAGTTAGCCACGTGGTAGGCGTTCTATAAACACTAGCTAGCGTGATGGCACCAATGCTGATTTCTTCAGCACACCCCAACTGAGTGGAATTGGTGGCTACGGAGCTAGGAGGAAAAGAGGTTGGCCTGAGGTTTCATGTGAACAAACTGTGAAGGGGGCTGTTCACAGAGCAGATAAGCAAGCATTGGCTGCCCCTGGATAAAGACCCCCTCCCCACAAATCCCAGGGAAAGAGAAGCCACGGCAATGCTGACTGGGGCTTAACACTGTCCATGTTGGCGTTCCCCACAAGCTCAGTTACTCTGAGCACAAAAATATCACATTCTAATATCTGCCCTGTGGCAAAGGCAGTCTGGGAGCAGTTCAGACACCTCCCTGCTGCCGTCTGCCTGGGCCCAGACTGCTAAATATTTGGTGCCAGTGGTTACGGTTGATTCCATTTCCAGAAACACAGTGCAGCTGGAAAGCATTTTTTCTCATTGTGGAAAAAGTCTGCATGGCTACGTATCTACTCAGCAAACACAGGAAAGCATTATGGTACATATAGAAATTAACTCTAATGCAATATAGAGCTCACAATTTACCAAACCCCAAACGGGAAATAAAGGCCATGTTAGTACTGTCGTGATTTGACTCATATTTCATGTTATCGTTTATGACTACTGGTTATGGGGAAACTGATCATTTTGTTGGTGCTGTTCTGAAAATTTAGCTGGGTGAAGTCTGAAATGAAATCGGGGCCAGAGAAATGGCTCAGCAAATAAAATATTTGCTGCTTAAATCTGGAGGCCTGTGTTCAATGCCGAGATGCTCCAGCAGAGGAAGGTGAGAACTGGCTCTCCAAAACTATCCTGTGATTGCTACATGTACACTATGGCATATGAACACCTGCACACAGACACACAACACACACACACACACACCACAACAAGGACACAAACAAGAACAATAATAAATAAACACTTAATAATGTTCTAAAATCATAAAATTAAATGCTCCTGTAAGTTCTGTTCACTCAATGTTTTAAATTATTATTCTGTGGGGGGAAAGGGAGAAAATAATTGACTCCCTGGCTCTTACGCTTTCGCTGTTTCTAGTTTACGTGCAAAAGGTTGAAATAAGCCAGTCTTGGCTTCATTGTTTTTCTTCCCAGTTCAGTTAGTGCTGGCAATGTTTAGAGTAAAAATCTTCCCTTGTAGAGACATCTACAATGTGTCCTGAAATAAGGCCAGTCCCGTTCCGCCATCACAGAACGGCCCTGGGAAGCAGGTCTGTTGCTATTGTACGTCTGGAGAAACCAAGGCCGAGAAAAGATGATGCATGCTGCAGACAAGAGAACTAGGCATTGCTGAACCCAGATAAATCCTCTGAATCCAACTCACATGGGTTTTCTTCAAGTACCAGGACACCATGTGGACCGTGTCTAAAAGCTGAACGTCAAATCTCCCTAAAACTGTAGTTGGCATCGCTCTTAGTTGCCTTTAGATTCTATACAAAGCATTGTGCTCCTTTCCATTAAAGTCTACAGTAATAATAACACTTCCAAAGAGTATTTTTGTTTTTGTTTTCTATGGTACAGTTATGCAACGTCCCACAAGCAAAATTTAGTAGAACCTCTAGGGTAAGACTAGGGCTCTGATTCAAATGCTGCTGGTGACCTTAGTGTGTAGCCAGCATGGAGAATTACCAAATTAAGACGCACGCCATCAGAAGCCACTGACTGTAGGTAACACAGTAAAACTATGCTTATCTTACTGATCCCCAAACTCCAGCATGCACCCAAACCAAATGGAAGTCAGAGTACAGTATTCTCACTAATGAGTAGAGTCGTATCCCAATAAGATTTGACTGTTACTGTGGGTGGAAGCATTCATATTTCATATAGTTTCTTTCATGTCTAATGTTATGTGTATGGGTGTTTTTCCTGTATGTATGGGTCTTAGTTAGAATTTCTATTACTGTGAAGAGACACCATGGCCACAACTCTTGTAAAGGAAAACATTTAATTGGGGCTGGCTTATAGTTTCAGAGGTTTAGTTCACCATCATCATGGTGGGGCATGGCAGCATATAGGTAGACGTGGTGCTGGAGAAGGAGCTGAGAGTTCTACATCTTGATCTGAAGGCAGCAGAAGAAGGCTGTGTTCACACAGAATATAGCTTGAGCATAGGAGACCTCAAAGCCTGCCCCCCACAGTGACACCCTTCCTCCAACAAAACTACACCTTCTCCAGCAAGGTCACATCTCTTAATAGTGTCACTCCCTATGGGGACCAATTTCTTTCAAACCATCACTACAGTATTATGAGCACTATGTGTGCACAGTTCCCACAAATCCAGAACAGGGTATCAAATTCCCTGAAACTGGGAGTTACAGATGGTTGTAAGCTGTCACATAGTTGCTGGAACTGAGCCCCAGTCCTCTGGAAGAGCACACCATGCTCTTTCCCACCGAGCCATCTCCCCAGCCCCTTCCTAAAAAATTTTTGCAAGATACAAAACATTACTTATTTGTCTTTAACTTTCTTTTTAGCATATTTAAATGTACAAACTAGGGCTGGTGGCATAACTCTGTCAAAAAGCGTTTGCCTGGATTCCATCCTCAACAACATAAAAGTAGACACTAATTAATTAAAACTACAAAACTCAGGAGCTGGAGAGATGGCTCATTGGTTAAGAGATGTTAGAACACCCAAATTCAGGTCTCAGGCCCCACATCACCACGCAACTCCCCAGGGGTTCTGGTAGCTGTGCAATGGTGTCCAATGGTTGTGTGATGGTGTCTGGTGGCTGTGCAGTAGTGTCTGGTGGCTGTGCAGTGGTGTCTGGTAGCTATGCAATGGTGTCCAGTGGTTGTGTGATGGTGTCTGGTGGTACTATACAATGGTGTCAGGTTGCTGTTTGAATTTATATCTCGCAGTCATTTTTGAGGTTGGGTATTTCTTTGGCTACTGGTGACCATTTGCCTTCCCTCATTCTGATGCTGCCTTTTGACACCCTTCCTCACTGTCTGCAATTAACTAGGGCATGAAACCATTGTTATATATTAAAATTGTTTTGTTCTGTATACGTTTGCTAATTTTAATATAATAAAACGTATAAATTCTTTTCTTTATACTGCATTCCTTTTATGACTTACTTAAGAAATCTCCAGGCTTGGCTCAGTGAAGTGACATTTTTGCAATGAGCAGCAGTTACCAAAAACTAAAAAGTGGACACTAAACAAAGGGCTCTTATTTTCTTTTGCCCTAAAAGTTTCTTAGTTATTTGCATATTCACATTTTCAATCCACTTAGACACTGATACACTCTCTCTCCTTCTCGCTCCCTCCCTCTCCTCTCTCTCCCTCTTCCCCTCTCTCTGCCAACATGGTTAGGCAATTGTCCACACAGATTCATAATTTTACTTCTATTACATAAAAAGTTTAATGCAAATATAAGTCTTTTTAAATGCAGATAAGAAAAAAATAAACACCCAAATCCCCGTACCTGAAGCACGGATATAGAAGTCAAGTTGACAAGCGATGGGGTAAGTGGAGTATAAGCTGATGTGATAAGATATACAAGATACATGTCTGCAGCGCTAGAAAACACCTGTTGAAAAGCAAACACTCAGCCCTGTTACTTTTTTGGGTGTAGCTTCTTAATGATTCGGAGACAAAAATATGAGCAAGTACTTTGAATAACACACACACACACACACACGGGGTAATCTCTTCAAACACAAGAGACTAGTGGCTGCAAAATTCTCCATTAAAAATAACCATAGACATTTTGTAAGCACACACTCTAGAAACCAAGGCTGGCGGCCCCAACAGAGGACCGGGTGAGGCTGACCACAGGTTCGGCAGCCATTGCAGATGGGCAGCGCTTTGAGAGTGGGCAAAGCATGAAGTCGTGAGGGAGCAGACACACGCATCTTGCTGCAGAGAGCCTGGCCAAAAGGGGAGTGGGTTTCTCTGAGAAGAAAGCATTTCTGTCTGTCTCTCCCACTTGTAGGGCTTTGCTGTAGCTGACACAGTTACACAGATATGTCATTCCTCCAGTTTAAGAAAGAGAAAATGAACTGTCTTCACTTTGATGCCAGCCACATAGTAGTAAAAAGCCAGATCACGTTAATTATTCAGGAGCCTCCTGTTCGAATGATATAATGGAATAGCTGATATAATGGAATTTGTTATTGGGTTCCAAAGAAAGAACTGGCTGTCCTGTTTAAATTAGTCTCTCATGTTATTAGCATACTGGCAAAACTGGTCACAAAGCTTTCCCAGACTAAACAAGGGAAGTCCCTGACGGAGGGACAGATACACTGGCTTTCCTCTCTACTTGATCAAGATTATGGTCTCAAGCTGGGTGTGGTTACACATACTGTACTCTCGGCACTTGGGAACCTCAGGCTAGACTGCCACACAGTTCAAGACCAGCCTGGGCTACATAGTGAGTTCCAGGTCTTCCAGACCCACATAGTAAGACCTTACCTCCAAAAACAATCAAACCATGGCTCAGTGGGTAAAGACGCTTGCCACCAAGCCTGGCAACTGAAGGCTAATCCTCAGAACCCACATAGTGGAGGGAGAGAATCAACTCATACGAGTTATCCTTGGCCACCTCCCCCCCCCCGTATTCGTGTTGAGGCATGTTCATGCGTGCACATCCACAAACACAAATAAACACACCAAATGCATGCATGCACGCATAGATACATATATAAACGCATACATACATTTAAAGTAGCCAAGAAAGAAAAAAACAAAACAAAGTAAAACAGAACCGTGGCTCGAAGCTTTAAGCTCTGCCTTCTAGAAGCCCCATCTCCCTGACAACATGAATAATGCTTTACTCAGAAATGGCATCCTGTTCTCCTTGCTCTCATTCAGCCATTGGATCACCCAGGAAATGAGATAAGATGACCAAAATCAATTAAAAGCATCTGCTATATTACACAAATAAAGCACCGTGGGTCTTTCCGAGATAATCAATTAACGCAGATCTCTCCTCTCATGTCATCCAGAGAGGTCATCATAATAAACAGTGCCTCTGTCACGCGGATGCTGCCGCTCACGTATCCCCAGTTCCCCTTCCCAGCTGCCGCGGGAGGAGCATCACACTCTGGCCACATTCCATCTTCCCTGCAGGTCTGTGTGTGTTTCTGATCGTACATGCATCCCCCGTTGTGAATCCAGGAAATCTGGTACCAGTCGGGATGAAGCTGAACATGTCTGCCTCTCTTCACTTCATATGCACTTCAGGCTCTGCCTCCTCTTGAAGCATCTTCAGTCTGCAGTGGCTGCCACCGCCATGGCATGCCCGCACTTGGTCCTCTATTTGGGTAGCCCACCCCTGAGGTCTTTGGGTACCCCATGGAAAGGTGTCTTGAACCCCAAAGCTTATGTGACAAAAAATTATAATCATTTTCCCATTTTTTTCTCTCTTTTTTTTTCTTTTGTCCCCCTTACTTTCGACAGTATCTCAGGCTGATCCCTCAGGGTCATGGCTAATTAAATAAGAATATCCTAAATGAAGGAAATTGAATTGGAGGCTTTTACAATTCTCTTCTCATTATCTAATTACAGGGACAGTATTTATGGGCAGCCTAACTCCGGGCTAATTTCTTCCCTCAGTCTTAGCTTCCATACAACTTGAACATCGAGTCCCAAAGCCACAGGCTGGGTATTTGTCACTGCCTTGGGAACATCCTTTGCAGTTTCTCTTAGGCACATTTTGCCAGAAGACTGCTGTAAGGCCACCCCTGGTAACCAGGAAAGTCTTTAGAAACCACATTCGAGCAATTACTGCTGTCCCAGCTACTTGGAGCTGTCCAAAATGTTCCTCGATCCATGGCTCTGGATGGAGCACTCCAATCAAGAGTGACAGAAGAGAAAGTTGAGACAGGCGGTTACAGACATTTTTTTTCAATCTCCCAAAACTCGGGTTGTCTACTGCCACCCGCCTCTGGCCTTCCTTAACACGACAGTCCCTTGTTCCCAGAAACTGCACATCTGAGAACTTAGAGACAGGAAACTCATCCTTCAGCCAGCTCACCCAGACTGCCTCTAGATTGGCCTACCCTCATGACTTTTGTGGTGTCTCATGAACCCTCTACGCCCCCCATCTCTGCACCAACATTCTCCTGGGAGTCCTGCAAACTTTCCACACTAGCCTTCCAGCCTGCAGAAGGCTTGGAAGAACCACTATGGAAATAACCAGTGCTGTTCAGTTGTCCCAGCTAAAATTTCTGGTAGCACCAGGCCTAATGGTGTGTGCCTGGAATCCCAGATCTCAAACGGCAGAGAGACAAAGATCATTCCAAGTTCAAGATCACCTTGGTCCACATCGCAAATATCAGGCCAGCCGGGCACCCTATACCAAGACAAAGAAAATCCCTGCTTGCATGTCATAACTCAGTCTGTAAGGTCAGGCATTAGCAGGCGTGGACAACACTAAGGATGGACCCCTTCCTCAGAATCAGATCTTCTGCAAAAACAGAAACTACAGGGCATTGATTACGAATCTAAAAATGGGGTCTGTGTTGAAACGAAACTGCCACAAAGATCATAGATTTGTATCTAGCCGGAGGCTTCCAGGAAAGAATAAAGACATACTATTGTCCCATCCCTTAAGAGTTGATCCACCTGAGTCTGTCAGTCACCTGAACAGGAAATTGTCCCTCAGGAAAACCACCTTTCCTAGGGACTTAAACACGCTAAAGCCTACCCTAAACTGTGGATCAGTATAGCGGTCTCTCTGGTTATTGTCCCCTCTCCATTTTGAGAGTGTTTCCTCTGCAATAGTCTTTGTTCACTGCCCATTCTTACCCGTGTGAGTACCCCAATTTGTAAATAAACTCCACCTACCTTCTACACTACACTCTTGACATACCGTCTAAAACGTTTTGTTTGTTTTTGGTTGTTTTTTTCCCAAGATATCATTTCTCTGTGTAGCCCTGGTCACCCTAGAACTTGCTCTGTAGATCAGGCTGGCCTTGAACTCAGAGATCTACCTGCCTTTGCTTCCTGACTGCGGGGGATTAAAGGTGAGCGCCATCACTGCCTAGCCCATCTGAATTGTTTCCACAGAGCTAGACTAGGGAGCTGAGGAATGAGGTCAGAGTGTGAGGCAACTAAGTGAAGTAGATTGTAGGATAGAAGAGGCTAGTAGCAGGTAGACATGGCTGCACCCAGAGGTCAGACAATGTCCCAAGCCTCTTTGGAGTGGGCTCATTTCTAACTTTCTTCTTAGGAGCCCTGGATATAGTTCTTTCAAGTAAAGCATGGCATTCAGAGTTGTAATCAGGAAAGAGCAGAGCAGCCCCATCTGTACCCCTGGCTCTTTAGACTGAGGAATCTCCATGGGATTCCTCAGGCAGCCTTGAAGCTACCAGTAAAGCATCCCAGAAAGAGCCACTGCACAAGGCAAGCAGCGTGCCTTGTAATCTCTACCCTCCACGTGTCTTTCTCTGTTATTATTTCGTCACTGTAGGCTTGTGGTGTAACACTATTCTCGGGAAGACTTGAGTAAACACCTGCTCACCCAGATAGGTAACCAATGAGAGACCAAAGTTCAAATACCACTGAAGTCTTACTTGGTGAGCCAGGGAGCTACAGTGGAGCTATTTAGACAAGGCTGGGGGAGAGGCTACTCATAGAAGTAGAAATGACTCAAAGACGGCAGTATCACCAAAGGCCACTCCAGCACGGGTGACAGATCCCAAGAGCTAGAGCCCTGAAGTGCACTGCGCAGCCTGTGGGCAGCTCAGTAGGTTGGAGAGTGTCCTTTCTAGGTGGCTCAACCTGTCTGAGCCTCTTCCAGGCATCTCTGGTGGCCCCTGCTTCTTCCAGGTGGCTTGGCTGATGCCTTAGGTTTCTGTTGCCATCAGAATACCCACCAAAGCCAACTTGCTTCACCTTACAACTTACAATCCATGACGAAGGGAGGTCGCAGGAGGAACTTGGGGTGAGAACCTGGAAGCAGGAACTGAAGACGAAGTGATGGAAAAACACTGCTCCCTGGCCTGTTCCTCATGGCTTGCTCAGCCTGCTTTCTTATACAACCCTCATACACACCCCTTCCACATCATTTTCCAGTCATGAAAGCTGCAGACTTGACTACAGGTCAGTCTCACGGAGGCCTTTTCGCTTCCCAGATGACTCTAGCTTGTGTCCATTTGACAATGAAACTAAGCAAGACAGCTGGTCTGAGCCTGTTCTAGGCAACTCAGCTGGTCGGGGTGTGTCTTTCAACAGTCCTTACTCCTTACATATGCTTGAGAAGGGAGAGGCCTGGGGACTCTGGTCAGTTTCAGGAACTTCCTGAAGCCACCGAGTTGTTTACTTCCTGAGCTTACGGAGCTTCCCTGCAGGATGGAGGTCTCATGTCTGTTAGAAAATCCTGCCATTTCACCTCCCTTTGACATCCTCTGTCCTAGTGACCTCTCTACTTTGATACCCTTGATACCCTGCTGCCTACCTTCCCTTTGATTTGACATCCTGAGTCTTCCCTAAAGTGAACGGTTTATCTTGGAGGAAATCACTGTACAACAGGGCTTTAGTTTCCTGATACTCAGAACATCATTTCTTCTGGACAGTGTTTCCCAAGTGCCATCCCCTTCTCTGTGGCTCTCTTCACACACTGGCACACCTGATGCCAGATTGACAACCCCTGGCAAACAGGGATTATCTCATTCCTCTTTCTAATCTAGAGCCAAGACGAAAGGGATGTAAAAACCTTCTACCTTTGGGTAGGATCAACAGATCCCCTTCTGTCTTTAAAATCAACTGGCTTGTCTGAACTTCACGCTCTAGTCTGGATTCATTCTTGACTGAAGCTCCTCCCTCTGTGGCCTTCTCTTCCGTGAAACAGCTCCTAAATCTGGTCATCACTTTCGAGACTTTCCATTCCCGTCTTCACACTCAATTCTCCCTCCTCCACATTAGCCACTGTGTTCCATACGATCCCAGGAATCCCCACTTTTCACTCACATGAAATGGCAACGCCTTCATCACACAACTTGACCTGGCCAGCCCATCAATCAGCCCTAGTGTCTGACAAGGGCCAAAACCTTTTGAGCTTCTCTGGCGCCGAATATCAAAGGCCATGTGCCCATCTAGAGCAGTGGTTCTCAACCTTCCTAACACAGCGACCCTTTAATACAGTTCCTCATGCTTTGCTGACCTCCCAACCATAAGATGATTTTTGTTGCTACTTTATAACTGTAATTTTGATACCATTATGAATCATATTGTAAATATCTGTTGTCTGATAGTCTTAGAGGACCCCTGTGAAAGGGTTGTTTGACCCCCAAAGGGGTCTCATCTCACAGGTTGAGAACTGCTGATCTAGACACATATACAAAGCAGGCTCATACATGAACGGTAATAGCGTACAGATGGCATGCTCCAATGGGTAAGTACACACTCCAGCTCCAGATGGGAAGATCAGCTCGTAAACATATGAGAAGGAGCAGGGATTTGAAAGAACATGTCTACGTGAATGTATAATTTTACATATTTTCATTTAATTAAAAAAAACCACGAGTATTACTTAAAACACGCAGTAAGAAAAGTAGCCAAGATAAGTTTTGAACTGAGGGGCATTCATATCACATTATTTCTTAGATGGAGAGCCATCGTGTTTGACAGGCCCGGGCCTCAGCTGGTTTTGTGCCTCCATGCTTGTTCTAGAAGGGAAAGGGTTCTGTCCTAAGCTTCTGAGAGTCAGAGAAAATGTGATCCCACATGATGAACTGGGCAAGTTGTCCTCAAAAAATAAAATAACTTCTCTAGTCACGCTGGAACTCCTGGCCCATCTTCCTCTTTGGCCAATGTCCATCTTTTCTTCCCAGGTTCTGCTCCAAGCGATGCAGTGATGGCCCACGTGATAGGACCTGACTCTGCCTCAGCAGCTCTGATCACCTCTCAGACCCATGAGAAGCCACAGGGAAAGTGAGCAGATACTCATGAAAACCTCCTGTGTGCTAGGCCAGATCCAGACAAGGGTTTTATTTGGTTTTCTTTAGAGTGGCATTATTAGATGGTGGGAAGCCCATCCCGGGGCTTGACAAATGGCCGGATAATGGGTTATTTGACCCCCGCAGTAATCTAGTAATAGTTATTTTGTTTGAATCAACAAAATCTCATCTTCCCTGATCCTGGCACCATGTCCCTGCTTCATGGCCCTCGGTTCCTGTCTCACATCACCCTACGTTTTGTATAATGGCTTTTGAAAAGCATCTTACATCATACACTCCTGGATCTGAGCACCACTGTGGAGACCCAAAAATAGTTTGTAGGGCAAATTAGGTCATAAATTTTGGTCAGATTCAGAATGGTCTCCAAAAAAAAAGAGCTTTCTAAGGTTACAGACAAAAGAAACTGGCACCTTGGAGTGCTATGTCCTAGATAGAGAAAACCTGGGCGTCCTGTCAGGTGGCTCCCATCCTGGGGCCTGAGAACGGGCTTCCTGAGACATTTACTGATGGTCTCTGTTCTCGGTCCACCCATCTTCCTGCTGCTACATGTACTTTCCATCGTCATATTTCTTCCCAGCTTCTCCCCATCTTCCACTGCATTAATAACTAGATTTCTGAGGTCTACAGCTGAGGAGAGGGCAAAATGTGGTAGAGCCAATAAAGCGACCACATTTCCAAGTGGCCGTGTTGAAAGCTCATGGTACAGACCAGGGTCTTAACTCCAGACCCTGAGACTCACAAAAAATCAGGACTTTTAGTGTGTTCTGAGACTTTCTGAGGCCCAAAAGCCCAGCTTACAATATCAAAAAACAAAATGGAGAAGGATACATAAAACTCATTCGAAATTACCACAGTAAGGCCAGCACTGGAGAGGCTGGATAAACTGACCTGCGGACTAGCATTGGGGGGGGGGGGGAGGCAGAGGCAGATCCAAGGTCAAGGCCTACCTGGGCTGCACAGAGAGGCTCAAAATCAAAAAAGAAAAATCAGCTCTGTGTTAGCTGATTTTCCGTTGTCGTGATTAACACCATGGCGAAGGCTGCTTCTAGAAAGAAAGAAAGGTCTATTTGGGCTTATGGCTCAGGATGGATAAGAGAAAACCGTGGCAGGGAGGTGTGGGAGCAGGCCACAAGACCAGAAGCTGAGTGAGCGCATCAGTCACAAGCACGAAGCAGAGACCATAATGGGCAGTGGGATGAGGCTGCATAAGCTCAAAGCCTGCCTCTGGTGATAACTTCCCTCACCAGATCCGTGACTGCTACGCTTCCCAAAACAGCACTGCCAACCCGAGAACAGAGCGCTGCAGTGCCTGAAGCCCTGGACATCGAGAAGCTGAGCTGTCCGAAAAAAGCACAGGGAGGTTGTTTTGGGGTTGCTTGTCTGTTTTGCTGTTGCTTGTTTTGGTTTTCATGTTTCTGTCTGAGTGTATTAGTCGGGGTTCTCTAAAGGAACAGAACTGATGGAATTAATATGTGTGTATCATATAAATAATATCTGTATATATAAATATAGATCTACGCATTTAATATCCTCTTAAAGGGGGATTTATTACTTACAAGACATGCCCTGAATAGTCCAGCAACGACTGCCTCACACTCCGAGGTCGAGAATGTGGTAGTTGTTCAATGTACAAGGCTGGGCAATCCCAGTCTGACACGGGAGACCTCAGTGGTTCCCAGAGAGCTGCTGGTCTTTGGTCTACATTGGAATCCTGCAAAACTTGCTTCTAATACCACTGAAGGAATGTTGCGGCAGCAACAACAGGATAGATGAACTTGCCAGCAAGAGTGAAGGCAAGGGGCAGAAAGCAAAGTTTTCTTCCTCTGTATCCTTTCATCTGGGCTGTTCCCAGAAGCTGCTGATGTTTAGGGTGTGGTCTTCCCTGCTTCAAATAATCTTACCAAGAAAATCCCTCACAGACGTGCCCAGCAGCTTGTGTTCCAGCTGGTCCCAGGTACAGTCAAGTTGACAGTCAAAATTAACCATCCTGGGGGACTGGGAGGGCTTAAAAATCTTTCTGAAGAGGGAGCAGTGTTGAGAAATTAGATGAGAACCACTGTGTCCCTACGGAGATGTCCTTTCCCTCCTAAGCCACATTGACTGAGCCCCGGAGCAGAGTGTCTCATGCCTGAAGTCCCCATGATGCTGTCCAAGAGACCGTTCTGTCACAGCGTAGGGCAGAAGGAACCAGTCTGAGGAGAGTACCACCCACACAAGGTCATGAAAGGGCCACAGATCCATAGGTTCTCCTGACTGGACAACGAGAATCCAGTGTATGAGATGGCTAAGGGAGGCCACGCCAGAGTCTGTAAGGACTCCCTTCCCTATCCTAGACTGCAATAGCTTTGGAAGTCAGGTTACAAGGACAAAGCAGTGTCCTTATCACAGCCCTTCATGCAAGGACACAGCAGACAATATCTGAAGAAAACTTTCGGTACACACCAGACCCAACAGTGCCTTTCATCCTGGGCTATCCATGCTCCAGAACCACCCTGGGCATATGGCACTTAGTATGTTTCATTGTGTCCTAGCAGCCCCAACTACAAGAGGATGCAGCAGCAGAATTCAGAGAGTCTGAGGCCATCCACCTAAAGGACACCCCAGAGAGTACCAGCTCCAGGCTAGAAGGCTAGGGGTTTCAAAACTCAGACTTCTAGTGTTGCTGCCATCTTCCCACCTATGAGAAGAGAAGGGTTGAACTCTGTCATGAGCTCATCACTAACTGATCCCCCTCCCTTAAATCAGTAAGACTGAACTTAATGAGGTCTCAGTGCAGGGACGATGGTCAACCATCTATGGGCCTACTTCTATTATATAACTATTAAGCCAGCAAAACTGTTAGCCTTAATCCAAGCAAGAAATGAGTCTAAAGTTAAGCAAAAGCAAAACTAAAATGCATTAATAGCATGAATAGTTATTTTTGCTTTTCAGTCCAGATCCCCTGGAATCTCACTAAGCTGAAATGAAGAACCTTTGCAGGAATTTAATTTTTCTGTCCCGTCAACAACCAATTAGCATGGCTGGAGCATGCACATAGATGTGTTAACTGAGTTCATCTACTGTTCTTGATCCCTGAACTAAATTACTCAGGTAAAACGTATTTAAAATCTGAACATTTTCATCTCTGAGATAAATACTGGAGGAGGATCAGGTATGAATAATTCGTTCGTTCGTGCTGTAATTAACATTTAAATTACTAGAGAGAGGACTGGCCATTTGTTATTCCTTTAGAAAAAAGTGTATGTGCAAACACAACTTTAGTAAATAGGGGGAACACTGATTTTTCTTCTAGAAAAGAGAAAATCTGTAGGATTAATCTATGTCCATGATAAAAACCTTTTCCCTAAAAAAGTAACAAAAAACAGGTTTGGGGTTTTTGTCAGCTGGCAGTTTGTTGAACTCTGCACATTTTGCCCTGCACCTAAACATTTGTGCAGACTTAGAACTATCTGGAAACACCTTTTGCTCCAGAAGCACCATGCTTTCAGCAATTACAGGAACTGAAAATTCTCTTCACAGATTTCCACAAAACATGAACCCCACACACACATTCTTGTTCCTTGTCCTCCAAAGCCCCTCACACAGTAATTAAAGTCTTTATCGGTGTGCCCGTGTGCCACACAGCAATCTAGTTCTCCTAAAAATAAATGCACATGGGAAATTCCTCACAGCGATGAGCAAACAGCAATTATGATTGCCTGTTATTAAAATGCGCCCAGCTAATTGCACAGAGACCAGCAGAGAGACTTACCTTAAAAGGCTGGGTACCCAAGGGGAGGCTGCCAGGGTCCTGAGCAGACAGTTTAGAAACATTTGGTAAATATTTGTGAGGCACCATTAACAACAGGTAAACAATGCTGCGGTGCGTGAGAAGGAAAACAGCCTTGAAGAACCGAAGACGGTTTGGTCCTCCATAGAGGCAGAAAGCGAAAGACTGAACGCAGTCCTGAGGAAAGCTACCGAGAGCAGTGTCTAAGCACTCCTGGTTACACACGGTATAGCCACCTTGGACTGTATAAATGAGGTGTGTTTTCTTTAGGGTGTATTTAACTCCAGGGGTGATCTGACATAAACTCAAAGACCTCAGCCCTTCCCTAACAGCTTTTGCATTTCAGTCCTGACAGAAATGGAGTTTTTACCCTTTGTCACAAGTACTCACCACACACACACACACACACACACACACACACACACACACACGAGATGTACCCAAGTACGACCATGCTGCATACATACTTTATAGACAGAAGGGGGTGGGGCATCAGGTGAGAGCATCCTGAGATACCTCACTTCCAGATGACAAATGGCGCACGCCTTTAATCCCAGCACTTGGGAGGCGGAGGCAGGCGGATCTCTGTGAGTTCAAGGCCAGCCTGGTCTACAAGAGCTAGTTCCAGGACAGGCACCAAAAACTTCAGAGAAACCCTGTCTCGAAAAAGAAAAAGAAAAAAAAAAAAAGAAAAGAAAAGAAAAGTCTAGTCGTGGAAAACGAAATACCCAGGAAGGTATTCTGGCTCAATTAAAATCCTACTTTGATTAAATATTTTGTTTAAAGGGGAAGCCGGTGTCTCTTCAGTGAGAACCTTTCCTGGCAGCTGCTTTTGGGGAAGCAGGTGGTTGAGCCTGCCCTGAGGGTTTCGGAAATATCAGTATTTAAACCTCTCACGTGTCACTAAAGTTCAGGGCAGCTTCCGGATGCCTGGAGAAAGGAGACACAGCAGGAGCATCACAAGCCAGAGTGGGGAACACCTTCTAATTTAGCCGAATCCTTGTCTCGTCTAGGTCCCTCCTCTTTGCTCCTAGCTCACAAAGGCAGCAGCGTATTAGAATATCAAAGCTGGCCCCTTCCTCTCTGTGTGGCAAAGACATAACATGTCATCAGAAGGCAGGGGTTGCCAGGCCGCGATTTGTTTGTCTAGACTCTGGCCATTGAACTCTGTTTATTACTAAACATTGTGTGGAACGCCAGCAAATCAAAGGGAGTTCTGAGAGGCTGTGGGACCCTTCTTCCGCGAGGGCTGCCGGGGGTCATAGCGATTCTGACTTCTCAGTCCGGCTGCTTTTAGAGGCCTCCGTTTCCCAGGGCCCGGGGACTGACCATTAGGCTAACCTTTCGGCTTTTCCTGGCCCAGGACGCGACCCTGAGCCATTGGTAGCCTTCAGAGGCCCCTCCCACTATTGTTCCAGTGTGCAGAGGTTCACAGTTACATTCCAGCTGCTGCACGGATAGGTCACGAGGATTGAATGGTGATTATCATAGGAAAAAGGAACGTAACCGGAGAGTGCTGTCAATCACAGCCTGAGTGAACCAAAACCACAGTCTCTCTCTCTCACACACACACAGAGGAACACAGACAGGTACTCACACACATGTACACACGAAGGCATCCGAGCAGTACCTTCTCTTCAAGATAAGATCGCGATCTTTAAAAGACACTGGTCAGGTTCATTTTAAAGGAGCCATAATTAGCAGATCCACAGTTACCATCCTGACACACAACTGTTAGCCTAATTTTTAATATTTAAACTCCTAACTTCTGGAAAGACTGGATCTAGAAGATAAAATAAAAATGAACACTTGCAGTTCTCCTTAGAAAATAGAGCACGGTCTGAGTCATTTTAAAGCAAAAGAAACTCCATTGCTCTAAAGGAGAATGGCCTCCAAGGCAAATCAGCTCTCCTGTCGAACACTTCTGAAACACGCTGGTTACGTGAGGGAAGATGGATCTGTTCCATCCATGGTACAGTACCAAAAATGAATAAATAAATAAATAAGTAGGTGAGACCTATGAGCTTAGATGGGAAAGGCCTACACACCAAACTCCTGGGACTCTTACATATATCTAAATGGGACTACTATGTAATCTGAGTCTCACTATTAACTGCAAACCATTAGCCCAAAGGACTATTAAACACAACAAAACAAAATACTGCTGAAGGAGGTTCAGCTTCTGTCTGGTAGCAAGTTAGTCATTGCTCATCAGAAAAGAAGCCGATGGCCTCAAAACCACTAGATCCTGAACTTGATGGCCTTGACCTCCTGGATCTGCCCTGTGGAAGTCTGAGAGTGGTCACCGGAAGCTGTACCTCAGCCAGCCCACTGCGACGTCTGTCTGCAGGCACAGGCTGCGATCCATCTAATCCCACAAGCGTCAGCCCTACTCAGAAAAGTTCCAGGAAAGCAGAGTAGGGCAGGAAAGCAGTCTAGATAAGCTTGGGGGCCCTCAAGACCGAAGTACTTGGGACAGCGCTCCGAACCCCACAATAACCAAGGCAGTCCTTGTGCTTTCTCAAAGAAGCTGGGGGATGCGCAGCCTCTAGTTTTCTTCAACCTTTAGAGGGAAACATTAATACAGTCTGGTCTCCTGAATAGTATCATCATCCCTGTCAGACACTCCTGAATTGAGGAAATTAAAACAAACGTATCATTTGTATTCAGTGAGAATCTGTTCACCCACCCAGACTGCGTGTACCACTCTAGATCAGGTACCCAGAGCTTCTGCTTCTGATTTGAACCTGCAGCTCCCGGCCCTACAAGGTAGATGTCTATAAATGCCAAAATTGAATTATAGTGATTTAAACTGAATGCTTTTCAGAGTACCAACACAAAAGAACAAATCGTTATTTTCACTGAAGTTCACACAATAAATGATTTTCTCTAAAGATTAATGGATGAGAGGTAGATAAAAACAGAAAAAGCAGCCAGGCATGGCGGTTCACGTCTGCAATCTCCGCACTCAAGAAGCTGAGGCAGGAGGATTACCATGAGATCCAGGCTAGCCTGGACTATAGAATAAACTCCTGGCTAGCTTGGGCTACAGTGTAAGACCCTGTTTGAAATGCAAAGGTGGCAGAAAAGATGGGTCTCCACACTCCAACCTCAGGCACCAACTTTTCATTACCTTTTTAATTGCTAAAGGAGTCTTTGTTCGAAGATTGCAAGTTACAATTTAACTCCCAAGTCAACTATAGGTCCCCTTGTCTTTCAAGTCACTCTAACAATAATTTCTTCAATTATTTTTTTAGCTAAACAAAGGAAAAATCATGCTATATAAAAGATCAAAACACATTGTATACATTATGAAATACCAAAGGATAAAAAAAGAAGAAGAAAAAAAATCTCCTCTCTTCTTCACTAAAACCAATATGCTGGCCATCAAAACAAGTCTGTGAGCTCGTCACCCACAGGGTCCATTAGCCCGAGCAACACAGGAAGCACACAGAGCATGCTTGACAAACACAGGAAGGCCACGAGCCTAAGAGGCTCTGGTGATTCGGTTAAAACCTCATTTGAGTGCTTGGGTAATCATTTCCCTCCTGGAAAAGGATCCTGGGACTTAAACCAGACCTAATGTGCAAACACAGTCTCCCACCACAATGGAGAAATAAAAGAGGGGGAGACGGGAGAGGAGGTACTACAAACCCACAAAATCCAGTGTGAAGAGAGAGATTCTCTTTTTTTTTAACCAGGCACCCCTGAGACATTCCTCTCTTAAGCCCGGTTCAGGTACACAGGAGGAGCCCTTGTCAGAGGAGAAAAACTCCTTTTCATCAAGAGAATAAAATCTCCAGCCTGGATGGAGACCCAGCCTTCCAGTTGACCTTGGGGCCACCCCTAGGAGGGCAGACTCCCCTCAAGTCAAGCTAAGGAGACAGTGGAATCAGACCTTCTGAGGTCCAGTGCTCTCTATCCCTCCTTAGAACCCCCAGTGCAGTAGCTTATAGCCATGCAGGGGCCCACTGTCCTGAATCAGCCAGAAAAGCAGAACTTCTTTTTCTCTTTCTCTGTCTTTTTAAAGCATGCTTTCCTTGACATTCTGGGTTTCCCCAGCATTTGAGATCTTCTTACTCTTTCTCTGAAGCCTCTCTCTCTTCCCTGTGCCCAACCGTGCCAGCTTAGATGGCTTTTTCTTTATTCTTCCACTCTCTTCCTCCAGGCAGCCGCTGAGATTTACAGCTTGCCTGCCTGGGGCAAGGGCTTTCTTGTAAACTAATAAAAATTGATAGTGAGCTTCCATTTGAGTCCATCCTTAGATTATTTCATTAAGGAGACTAAGAACCCCAAGAGGGCACCCCAACATCCCCATGTCAGGTCTACACCCTCATATGCACTTTAACCTTGCTGACTCCCCAACTCTGACCCCTCCCGAAGAAGTAACAAATCCTCTCGGCTGTGAATATACGATGATGTCTAATGTTCACTCACGTAACGTGTTCTCTAGCTGTGCCACGCACGTCTCGTGCCTCTTGTACTTCTAGACCATTCTTTCTGGTCGAATCCATGCGAGGAAGACTCTTTGAAAATCCGTGAAGGATAGCTCACTGGGTGTAAGACTATGAATAATTTTTTAAATTCTTTTTCATTTTTTGCAAATTTTTACCGAGATCAATTTTGGCCTATAAAATCAGAATACGCTATGTTCTCGATTTTGTTTTTCAGATAAAGCCTGACATAGCCCTGGCTGACCTTGAGCTGCCGGTTCTCCTGCCTTTCCTTCCCAAGTCCTAGCGTTCCAGGTATGTGCCGCTATGCCTGACTTAGATGTACTTTTAAGAACATGTATCTATGTGTATGAGAGAGGCAAGTGCCCCTGAGTGCAGGTGCCTGCAGGAGTTCAAAAGTGGCTGTCAGATCCCCTGAAGCTAGAATTACAAGCAGTTATATGTCGCCTGACATGGGCACTAGGAACCAAACTCAGGTCTTCTGCAAGGGCTGCACCTGTTCTTAACTGCTAGATCATCTCTCCAGCCCCTGATATGTTTATTGTTACTGTTGTTATTATCACCCTACAATGGAACCTGAGTTGAAGAATTACTCAGAGCAGTCCTCCGCTTTGTGTGAATTTTGTATTTTCAGTGATGAGCCCAGCCTTTAATGACCAAGCCATCTCTCCAGTCTGTGTGCAAATTTTACATTAAACGTCTCTGCGCAGACAAGCAGGCAGGCTGTATTTTGCCCATCCACCCCTTCTCCAGACTCCAGAGACTGGGTCCAGAATGTTCTTCTGTGATGCAGACTGTTGCTATGCCGAGTTGTTCAGTGGCGTGTTTGTACCTGTGTGTGATTGTGTGGCCTGTTCCCCACCCTTTCCCCTTCAGACACTGGCCAGAAATTAATTCTCAGTCACTACGAAACCTAACCTGCCACTAACATTTCACTCAAAACTCCAAGCACAGGGAAGTCAAAGAGAGGCAGGTGAATCTGGGTGAGTTCAAGGCCATCCTGGTCTACACAGGGAGTTTCAGGCCTGCTAGGACTAAATGGTGAGACATTGTCCCCCCCAAAAAAACAAATAAATCCTTCCTGAAGAAGCCACTGCCAGCAATTGTCTTGGGACAGCAATTTTACTTGTGTGTCAGTAGCAAGCAACCAGAGTAAGGACTTCATTGAAGAAATCCAGAGCATTTCTGGGCGGACACAAAGATACCTGGTTTCACGTCCCGGTCCATTATTCCCTGTAGCTTGCTTCACATCAACCCCAATATCTAGTACTATCTCATTTTACTTTAAAAAAAAAATAATGATGTCCCTGAATTCCCTTCCTCTCTCCCCCTCCCCCCCCCCCCCCCCCCGCCACCACTGACCTAGGTATCCATACACACCTCCTACTGTGGAGGACAGTCACTGTAGCAACCACTCTGTGTCACAGTGCTTTCTCCAGACATACTGTGTGCTCCTGGAGCCCACAAGCTGAATAGTCTACTTCCGAATCAAATCTGAAGTGCGTGTGCTCATGGGTATCTGTGTGTGTGTGTGTGTGTGTGTGTGTGTGTGTGTGTGTGTATGCATGTGCATGTGCTCACAGCCCTAACCTTTCCCAAGCTGTTCCGTTTCCAAACTTAGAGGGTTAAGTTCTGTTCCACTTAGAGGGTATGAGAAGTAAACCAGTTACGTATATCCCGGATGGGCACAACTGACATTCAGACTCCAAGGAGGGAGGGAGGCAGGGAGAAAGCAACACACTATTCTGGCAAAGGAGCAGAGTGAAGCGTGGATACCAGAATGGGGTGTAAAATTTGGAGGGTCAGTTTAAAATGAAAACATGGGTTTTTTTCTTCCCCAAATATCGGGAATTCCAAGACTGCCACAGCAGAACCTGAAACCCAGATATGAGTTCCCTGTGGGTCTGCACAGATCCTACACCCATGTAGCTGGCCTTGTTAGCCAACAGTGGTGATGTCACTGGCTTTGATGTCTATGCAAGCAGCAGTCTTGAAGGCTAGAAAGGGAAACAAGATGGCGAAATAAAGAAAATGCAAACTCAAGTGATGAAAGGGTACAGATTCTAGGCCCACCTCGATGTGTGGACAGCCAGAAACAATTTTCAAATACTTTCTCTTTGAGATGTTAGTTGCTATTATTTATGAAACAGTGTGATGGGTGTTCTTGGCTCTCTGCTTAACTGCATCTGCCATTAACCCAAAAGTGGCTGGGCACACCTGTGAGGGATATTTTGCTTAATTAGATTATTTGAAGTGAGAGGACCCACCTCTAATCTGGGTCACACCCTCTGCTGGAAGAGAAAAGCTCCATCTTTTTGCCTGCTTTGCCCCATCCTTGATCGCAAGTCCATTTCCTCACTGGCATTGGAGCCTACTTCTTCAGGATTCCAGTGCATACTGAAGACCAGCAGAGACATCCATCCTGCTGGCTGAGCGATTACTGGATTCTTGGACCTTCTATTAGTAGATAGTCATGGTTGGGCTAGCTGAACCACAGCCTGTGAGTCATCTTAATAAGTCCCATATATGGAGAGAGAGAGAGAGAGAGAGAGAGAGAGAGAGAGACAGAGACAGAGACAGAGACAGAGACAGAGACAGAGACAGAGAGAGATTCATTCTACAAGTTCTGTTACTCTAGAGAACCCTGATTAATACAAATAAAATTTATCAGCTCTTGCTACCACAAATATTGAGAATGTTTCATGCACCCCAGTCCAGTCCAGGAGAGCAGCTTCATTGTCACAGAGCTGGACAGAACTCAAATCACTTTGGAAAAAAAGAAGAAGAAAAGACCCCCAAAGCCATAATTTTCTCTCCCCTTTGTATTCAGATTCAGATAGAAGTTAGTTGTGAATGAACTTGCAGTTTTCTGAGCTGCCAAATACAGCAGAGTACGCTACTCCCGGAAACCCATGAGCCATGCCAGGCCCACGCTCCCCACAGGACAAGTCCTCCCACAAGAGCCCAGGAACTCCTCAAGCCAACCTTCATGAAATTCGCCAGCTTTCTTCATTCCCACAATTCCCTCCTCCCAGGTTTCGGCAGGGTCCCAACATGTAAATTTATGTACATATTTTTAAACCAATTATTTTCCTTTTATGTTCAAGAAGTGGTTGGAGCTGCTTTGTTTTGTTTTTCACAAAATTCCTAGGCTCCCAAATCTCTCCAAGCTGAATTCCCCATCCTTCATAAACAGTTAAAGAAACAGAAATGCCCAGGCACCCAACTTTCCAGCCTGCCAAATCCAGAAACGGCTCGGCCATGGAAATCGCTCTGTAAGGAGAAAAGAGAAAACACTGAAATTCTACAACTGGCCCTCAAAAAGTCATGCTGAGGTGGATGAATGGTTTGTGGAGCTGTAAAAACATATTCTGGCCTTGTTTGAGCATATCCTTGGCTTTCAAACATATGAGCCACATCGTTATTAATGGTTCGATGTCTACACTGCCCGGGTCTTCTTACTCAGTTATCAAGCCCACGTGCAGCACGGTACCTCCTCTGGGGGGACTGAGAAAACACATGAAATTCCAAAAGCCTGCAGCTGAAATAGGCATCTGCTTCATCCCGAGTGGCTGTATTTCATGAGGAAGAGGCCTGGAAACAACCAAGACTGATTGACAGCCTACTACAGGCTATGCCCTGTGTTAAGTGTTTCCGTGAAGGATAACCCATCGTTTCTTCCAAGGGACACTCCAATTTAAACTTCGGTGACTTTCTCAAGCTCACACAGCTGACCTGCAGGAGAGATGGGATTCGAGGCCAGGTCCCCAGTCCCCAAACCTTCTTTCTACCTCCCCACCATGGTAGCTGGTGCAGTAGCCAAGATGACGACATGGCCGGAGGGCACACTGCTGACTTCAGGAAAGGAAGCCATCCTGGGGCTCAGAGCTCCTAACTTGACCTCCCTCCATGAGCTTCAAGCGAATTACTGAAACTATTAGTTCCAAGGTTCAATGCCACACTGAGAGAGAGGTTTTAAAGTCTGAATGAATTAACACACACGGAGCCTTTGGAACAGCGTATGGTACATAGAAAGGAGATAGTAAGTGATAGACACTGAGACGTACCCAAAAGCAAATCTGAAGCAGGCCTGGACCCCTGACGAAGAGGCTGACTCCATTGTGGGGAGCTATAGAACCCCATTGACAGCCCCGTATCCGGTACTCTCGCCCTCAGAGCCAGCAGGTGGCTTGTGACAGCCCATGTGGCCTGTGGCAGGATTTCCAATCCCTTTCCTAGAGCACCACCGAAAGAATTCACACTGCCGCTGCTGTGGCAGAAGCAGGTGGGTCCCTTTCCATCATCCGGTGCTTCTGAGAGAAGCCATCAAGCTGGCCAAGCTGAAACCATTTGCAAATTCCAGGGGAGGGTTTCAAAGAGCACCCCATTCATTCCCCTTTACGATTATAATAAAACGGTTGGGTAATGCCAGAGGATCTGCCATCTCCCCAACCAGTCCCGAGAGCTCCCCCAAGGGAGGGCTACCCTGGGACCAGAAGAGCTTTCCCAGCGTGGAGCCCGTGACATTTTCATCAGCCACAGAACTGGTTTTCCCCCCTTTGAGCTGCATCACAGAGATGAATGGTTCAATTTGCAGCTGCTTAATAGTGATCTGGGGAACCCTCCCTCCTGTCATTTGCCCCTGGCTTGGCCCCACGGATTTGTGGTTAATGGGCCAGGTAGAGTAGCTGTTTCTTTCCCCTTGACTGGGTGTGTTTACTCAGATCCGCTCCCCCATCAGTTGCCGTGTCTTAATCTCAGCTTCGCTTGGGTGGAATGTTCCCCCCACACGTCTCTATCAATGCCAGCCATTGAATCTCTAGAAACTGATAACTTCGGCAAATGCTCAGCTGGCTGCTTCTGAGGAACACATCCCCAAGGAGGCAGATAGCAACAAAAGGCTTAAAACAAGAACAAAAAACAATTCTCAGGCTTTTCCCAGCATAGCTGTTATCTTGAACAGCATCTATAGCCCCATTTGTGGCTTTGCTGGAGACACAAGAAACCCTAAGATCAGACAGGAATGGCTTGGTTTTGCTTGTTAGTTTCTCCAAAGCCTTGTTCTCTCCTCCCTGTTCCCTATCTTTGCCTTTCTGTTCACTCCCTGCATATTTTATTTACCCTTTCAGGGAAGTGTTCCCCTCAGGAAAACACTCCTTCAGGGACAATGACAAGATCCTAACTTTGTGTTTGAGTCTACCAGGTTCTGGAATATTTACCACAGAAAACCCGGAAGTCTAATGCTTAGGACACAGCTCGCCCAGGGATGCGGCCCACAGCTTTGCTTAAGGTCAACCCTGAAGCTGCCTCAGGTGAGGAGGCCTCAGTGACAATCTTCCCAGCCATTGGGTGCACTGGAGTAGAGAGGGGCTTTTCAAGCTGGGTAGGAGAGGACCACCCTACTTACAGATGTCAGCTGACTTTGCTTGGGGACCACAGAGGACACAGGATTCCACAGCTTCCCTCAGTTTCCATGTTCTGTTAGGGGAGTTCTGGTTCTCAGGGGTGATCTGGGAACCCTTGTCACGGTCACCCTCGTCCTGCAAGGATGACGCCCACCGGAGCTCTTCTCACTGCAGTTTATTCAGGACTTTATTCACAGCAATCTTTCTCTCTCTCTCTCTCTCTCTCTCTCTCTCTCTCTCTCTCTCTCGCTCTCTCTCTCTCTCTCTCCTTCCTCTCCCCTCTCTCTTCCCCTCACTCTTCGGGCAAACCTCTCCCAGCCCTTAAGTAGGCATGGGCTGCCAATCCCGGATTGCCAGGTGGGCATTGCCCATAGGTTCACGCATATGCAAGCAGCTGATGATCATTGTGTGATCATAGCATAAGTCAGGTCTTAGGCATAATTAGGAGCTGATTATCAGATGTGGCTTCACGCAACTCGCTACAAACCCTCCCCCACACTTCATTCCTGGGGTTTCTGTGTCAGGAGATAGTCGTCCTTAAAGGCCTGAAACAGTTCTGTGGCCTGTACTTTCAGTGATGGGAAATCTTGCTTCCGTCATGCTAACAAACACCTTTGTGAGAAGTCCGTCTGAGCCATATGTGGTAAGTTCCAGTTAGTGTTCTGTGTGGGTCAGGTGACAGACTTCCGCATGAGTGGGGCACTAGACTGGGCTGAACCTTCGCCAACGATATCACTCCAAAGGTGGCAGCTTTGGTGGCTCAACCTGAGCCTATATCTTTTTGTTCACACAGGTGTATATTCTCATTTGAAATACATCAATCAACTATCAATCATTTCCCTCAACAAAAGATATTTCTAACATATCTGCTAATCAAATAATCAGCCAGGACAGACTCTCACTGGTTGAGTTAGGATAGTAATGCCTCCGCATATAAATCCAGTCAGGACCTTTAAAACTCTCTTACTCCGCAAGTCTCAAGCCCTGTATGGACACCAACGAACGGGGATGGGGGAATAACACAGTGCAAAATACATTCTTTGCATCTGCAAGGTCCTGGGTTTGGCTCCAGTGCTTGACATGAGATGAAGTAGACCTGAATTCTTTAACGAAGGCATTTGAGTTTCAAAGTCATAACTCTAAGGACACACAGCTCTCCCGCCTCCCCCAAGTCCTCCCCCTGCTTCTCCTGGGCATTCTCCACTTGCAGGAGAACAAACACTTGGGCAGCTCTTTTTGGCTCGCACAGCCAGGGGTCTTTGGCCTATGGCTTACAGTTGCGTTCCAGGAACAGTTTCATGTTACTTGCTTAGCTTACACACTGTAAATCCAGTTTTAAACCCCAATAACTTCCTCTTTCTCCACCCTTCACGTTGCCTAGCTCCTTCGTAGCCCCAACTCCTGGCACACATCCATTTCTTCAACAAATATTCACTTGAGCACCTGTAGACAATGTGCTGACTCAAGAGCCAATCTCACAGCTAAATCGGCTTCTGTCCTTGGCCCACAGAAATTCCTTCTACACAGAAGAGGAGACACAGTGTTTTCATTTACTGATAAGTGACTGTGAAAACCTTCAAGATCTTGTCCTGTGGTAACCTCCAAGGACATTGACAAGCGCCTTGCCCCAGGGTCGTGGGAAGAAACACTCCTAGACCAAATTAAGGTGCTCACACTACATGATGTGTTCAATTTATCTCAAACACCTGATGGATTTGAAAGGCACTAGCTAGGCTGGTGAACTTAGGACATTCTAAAAGCAAAGCGAAAAAAAAATAAATAAAAGCAAAGCGAAATGTTCATATAGCCTGTCGTTCTTTGCCCTCTGCCCGTGAGCTTCCTCTGCCAATGATAAGGTTAGGAGTGAGGATCTGAGCTGAGATTGGAGCCAGAGGGCCCCAAGGAGGGAGTGTATCTGTAGCTGAATGCATTCTTCCTCTACCGCAGAACAAGGAACCTAGTGGCTTTAGCTTGCCAAGTGGGTTTCAGAGAAAAAAAAAACATGTAGAACCATACACAGAGAAACCATAGTACGTATCATATAAGTGGGTACTGTCAACCCAGCATGATAAGTACGTGTCCATCTTTAACTAAAAGTAGTCACCTTGTTTGTTACCATTAAATATTAGAATATATATATATATATATATAGTTTTTTTTGGAGACAGGGTTTCTCTGTAGCTTTGGCTCCTGTCCTGGATCTCACTCTGTAGACCAGACTGACCTCGAACTCACAGAGATCCACCTGCCTCTGCCTCCAGAGTGCTGGAATTAAAGCCACCACCACCTGGCTTAAATTCTAATTATAACCTGACTTTCAGGTTATTCACTTACCACCTCGGTTTAGTGTTTTTTATGAATCACATCTGCCTCCTGGAAGCTCCTTCCTCATTTTCTGCATGCCTAACATGTCCGATAATGTGTACTTAGGGGGAGGGGGTAGCAAGATAGGGAGGGGGATGACAAAATGGTCTGAAGTGAGTTCCGGCCCTGGGTGGTCCCAAGTTGTTCTTTGACCTTCACATAGATGCCGTGGCATTGGCCCTGCACACTCTCATGCTCAGTTTTCTTAAAAGTGCACTTAATATGATTAATATGTCTTATGAATTTGAAGTGTCCTGTCTTGAATTATTTGAACCGTAACAATGAGGCAGAAAACCTAGTAGAGATGTCTTCAATGAAGATGTGGGTTATAAAATAGTTCGTATAATGATTATAAGCCCATAAGAATATGGATATGGAAGTACATGGGTAATAATTGGGAGGTAGTGTGAAAAGTGGGGAAGCTTTGATACAACAGTTATCACAGGTAGCTTTTGTTTCAAAACTTTCTTTGAGATCGATGTAAAATAATGAAATACTTCTAAGAATTCCAGTGGGGATTAACTGCAAAACCTAGGCCATCCCATATAAAGAATGATGGTGTGAACGGGGATCCTGCAGAAACAGATCCTGTAAATCTCTAAGACAGAGCTTAGCAGGCCCAAGGAGGTGCCTGGGTGCTTAAGAGCACAGGTTGCTCTCACAGGAGACTTCGGTTCAGGTCCCAGCACCTAAGTCCCTAGGCTCACAACGGCCTGTCACTCCAGCTTCCAGAGATCAGACATCCTAAAGCACAGCGCTCACAGGCACAACCCTCCCCCCCACACACAAAAACACACACATCATATTTTAAGAGAAATCTTTTAGAGATAGGAATTTTGGCAACGTAACAGCACACAATCTATATAAAATTCATAGCAGACGTTTTAGGCAATGCATTTGCTTTTGCTTATAGTCTCTGAATGTTTATTATAAGTCTTTGTCCATTCAAAGTTTCAACATAATACAAGGAAAACTGAAATTATTTCTCTGCATTTTGGTAGACTTCCACCTCACATGACTGAAGCAAAAAAAACTGACACCTCACTGCTCTCCCCTGTTTATTCCCTTCTGAGTAATTTCCCCAGAATCCCAAGAGGCAGGCCCTCAGTCACTGTGCTATAGGTTAATCTCTTGGGTTCATATTTAGACAATCCTTCCATCTCTCAAAAGAGATGGAGATGGAGAGAGGGTTTAGGACTTCTAAGTGTTGAGAATTTTTGAAAGAATTGCTAGATTGCAAATTGAAGAAATGTCTAGGCAATTTCTGAGAAATAAGAGTCCCTCAGTGGCTTCCCACTAAAGATCTGCCAAACCCACTTGCAGTTTAGCAAGAACCAGGCATTCCTTTCATCCAAGAGCCCAGCAATCCAGCTTCTGCACGTGATGACATGAGCAGATAAACGTAGTCACATTTTATCTTTTGGACTCTGCTGCACTGCCCAAGTTGAAGAGCCTGTGACTTGAGCAAGGACAGACAGCTTGAAATTTTCAAATGCCAAGTAAAATATTTAGAAGGTTCCCAGAGTGGATAAGGGTTATCTCTTTAAGCCATTTAAATGCTTCAGCCACAAAAAATGCAGAATAATAGTTCAAGTGAAGATTAAATCAATTCAAGTAGAGCCCTTCTCATAGTCATCACTAATAAAGCCAATGTAGCCTATACTTGCCTTTAAACCATTCTACTGTTCATACTATCTGTTCATCAGACTTGGGCAAACAAAAGCACCGCTTCTGATAAAAATCATAATGCATTTTTGTTTGCTCAAAGCCAATCTTTGTGATCACCCTATTATGTGAACAAAGAATATTATTATAGGCTGCAGCAAGATGGCTCAGCAGATTAAGACACTCGCCTCAAGCCCAATGACCTAAGTTGAATCCTCAGGTCCCACATGGCAGAGAGAGAGAGCTCACTCTCACAAGCTGCCCTCTGACCATCTCCTAGGCACCACAGCGGGCACAAACTCTCGCATGTACCAAATAAACAAATGCAGGAAAGTAGAAACAGGGCAAGAGCTTTGTTGGAGAGACACTGTTCTCACTGAGAATGATGAGATTTGTACTGGATTTATTCTTAGTAAGCAATGGTGAGGACAGGAACGTTCCATGTGAGAAGATAGTGGCGGGGCCTCCTTTTAAATCTGTTGGAACTTGTACATGACTATGGGCTCATTTACCTGGAGAGACGGTGCCAATTCGGTCACTATTTCTTGAACCTAATTAAGATCTTCATTTCATTTGGTTTTAAGGCCATGTTTTGGAGGTTTGGACTCTTTAAAAATTCTGTACAAAGGGAATTGTGTGTGTGTGTGTGTGTGTGTGTGTGTGTGTGTGTGTGTGTGTGTGTGTGCAGGTTTCTGCCAAGGTGAAGGGTGTCAGTGACCTTGGAGTTGTAGGTATAGGAGGTTGTGAGCTGTCCAAGGCATGGAAATCAAGTCCTCTGTAAGAGCAGGCAATGCTCTTAACCACTGAGCCATCTCTCCTGCCCCTAGGCCAGTTTTTCAAATGAAGAAAAGAATATCCGGATGTCATCATTGAGCCCTGTTTGATCAAACATTTTCTTCACTAGCCCTGACTTCTAAAGACTTTTGATGGTTTATGAGAATCAATTCGTCTTTCAGGTATAAAGATTTATTAACAAGGAGTATAGTGAATACATTTGGAGAAAATGTCAGAGGGGCAAGAGGATTTTTTTTTAAATCTCAATACTATTGATTGAAAACAGCCTCGTGCATGCTAGGAAATGCTCTGCCACGGATCTGTAGCCCCAGACCCCCACTGAGGGCTACTTTGAACTAGCTCCTGTACCTGGGCGAGTATGTGCTAACATGGTTTCCTCTCTCCATGCTGAGAGTAAAGGCGTTGTGACTCCGTGGCACTTCCCACAGGGTACCATTCCACAACACCACACACAGGAGTGGTACCCAGGTTAGATAACTTCCCATAGAAATGCTGCCATTGTGGAGGCTTTGGGGACCCCAGTCTGCTTCAAAGCAGCCTTGTGGGGGTGCTGCCTGTGAATGGGCCCTGCAAACCCATACCGCCCTCGGCTTCTTCATTTACCTTGCAAGTTGAACCCTCTCACAGGACAGACTCAGCATCACTTGTGGGAACCCAGCACCAATAAGAAGATGAAGTTATCCCCTGCCCAGCAGGTGGATCAAGAATCAAGAGTTCCTATGCATTTTGAAGAGCCTGGCCTGTCTCACTTCAGTGAGCATTACTGGTAACAAGAAGAAAAGTCTGGAAAAATCACTGAATAACACCTCCCTGGTGCATCCTAAACTAACATGTCAAGGCAGGGGTCAGGAAAGTATCAACATATGTTTTCTTTGTTTTCAAGCCAAAGGACCACAGCCTTAACTATTATCCCAAGGACTGAGAAAGCAGGCCCATTCACTGCAATGTAAACCACACCTCCAGGAACTCTGCCCCCTCCAGGATAAAGCCCTGTCCAAGCTGAATGTCAGAAGCAAGCCATGGACCTAACTCTTCCCCTACCAGGTTCTCACTATGGTCTTCTTGACCCTCCCTTGGCAACTTAGAAAATAAGAAAAGAGACGCCCAAAGAATGCCAGCTCAGTTTACCTCTTACCTACTCTAGGACTTGACTTTTCCCTTCTCTGGGGAGGGGGCCGTGGGAGAGTAGCTCGACAGTCAAGGTCATTAACGCAACTAAGGGGCGTTGTTCTCTGCAATTCAGTTATCTGGACCCAACCTTCAGGATGAACCCATTTCCCATTCTATACCTTCGCCCCCCCATGGTCATGGTCCTTGCAGTACGTCCATGCACTTTCACTATGAGCTCGACCTGAATGCTCCAGCTGGACCGCAGACCCATGTCTAGGCTGAGGCTCCTACTCAGCCTCTTGACCCCACGCTGGGCAATATTCCCCAGACTCAACCAGAGAAAGCCTCGGAGGAGAGACACCAGGGAAAGGAACTACCACTGGGCTGCCTCCCACTCTCAACACACCCTCCCTCTGCAAACTCCTTCTGCAGTTGACATTTCTTCCCCTAGGAGTTAGTGGCCAGCATCCCAGCCAGGAGCAAACGGGAACCCACCAGGGGTCACTCCCCCACAAAGACAAGCACCTGTGTAAATCACACCTAGTCCCTGGTCTGTTTTAGTTCCCAAAACGTCTACCGACAAATATTTGTGGAAAAGCAAATCTCTGGATTTCCCTCCTGGCCTGACCACATACTCAGAAGCATTAGGACTAAGCCCTAACGATGGGCACATCAGTAACTCAGCGAGACACTTCATAAACATCGGGATCATATTCTCATTCCTTTGGTTGCCACAGAGGCCCCTTACCACCCATCCAGATTCTTCCACTTTGTGTGCTTGCAGCAGATAGCTCCAGGTGGGGATCTTGGGCTGCGCACACCTTCATTCCATGAAGCTCCCCTCCTAGTCAGACAAAACCGAAGCTTTCAGAGCCGGACTTGGTGTCTGCAGACTGATGAGCCTCAGCACTCAGTGTATTCCAGAGATAGCTTCAATGCAGACTTTGGGGTCTTCTGTTGTGGGATCCCGAAAAAAAAAATCTTTGATTACCAGCTTGTGAGTTTGAGAGCTGCTCTTCAAGAAACTGCAAACCTCTGGCCAGGGGTGCCTTCCTGTTCTTCTTTGCAGCTCCCTCAGGCTTTGGGAACACAACAGGCCTTATGGATTAAGGGAGAGTGAGAAATACTCTTACAGTGTGTCTATTATGGATTTATTTTACACACTGTGTATTACATTGACTCTCATAGATAGCTGCAACCAAGAAAGGCAAACAGTTGCCTGAGCGGGGAAAAGAAACCCTGGTGTGTGAGGAGGATCTGATGGTGCAGGGATGAGAAATGCATCTCTGCCTCTTGCCACTGACTCCTCTAAGCAAAGCTGTGTGGTGCAGCCCTGTCATTAGCTTCTCTGCTGGAGCTCCTGCAATGTTAACTTGTTGAGAGGCATTCCTTGTGGGGCAGCACATCACTTATCGACTTTCCCACCGGTTAATCTCTGTCCCCAAAGATGAACTCCTCACATTCCTTTACAATGACCTGGCTCTTTGAAGCACAACCACCCCTTGCTAAATGCAGCTGTCCAGCTGAGGGATTTACAAGGACCACCCTAGCTGGGCTGGGGGTGGAGCGTTTGCCCAGCATGCTCTATGAGCGAGCCCACCACTGCAGTGATAGCAATGATGATGATGCTGACGATCATAATGCTGACGACAATAATAACAAACTTCCGAAGACAGAAGGAGGCGATGTGGGACCACTCCGGAGTTTCCCCGATTACCTTGATTACCAATAGAATAAAAGGTAAACACAGGTAGGGCACCAGGAACGCTAGTGTCACTCAAGGTCCCACGACAGGATCGAAGCAGATAAATAAATAACCATACCCCAGGGGCAGGATTCACACCCAGAAAAGCTTCCACATATGTATCTGGTTTTTGTTTAATCAGGCTAAAATTGTGCATCCTCTACTAGAATTCTTCTCTCTGTTGCAAATGGAGATTTTGAGACTCTCAGAATGTTTAATTTGCTTTCTCAAAATGCGGTGAAGAAAGCCACTAGCAGTTTCAAAGTTTCCGTACATTTAGTTGAACATTTGGTGTGTGCACGCGTTCTTGCGTACACATTGATGTATGTGGACCTATTCACTGGGGATGCACATACATGTGCACACATGTGAGTACATGTATGTGGAAGCCTAAAGAAAACCTTGGGGGTTATTCCTCAAGATATACCAACAAAGGGGCCTTTATTGGCCCGAGTCTTACCTGTTAGGCTTGTCTAGCCAGCCAGTCTCTGCTTCTCCAGCACTGGGATTACCACTGCAGGCCACCATACCTGCCGCCTTTTATACTGGTTCTGGGAATTGAACTCTGGTCCTTGTGCTTGCAAGGGGAACATTTTACCAACTGAGCCATCTCACTAGGCCCTGTCATGGAATGGTCTAAAACGGTTTTGATAGTTCTGAATAGTGCACCACATTATAGGTAGAAGTAATCTTACCGTTGGATTAACTGTGTGAGACACTGTTGTAAAATACTGTACGTACACGGACTCATTAAAACAGCGCAACAGTCCTATAAGGTGGTCACTAATTGTGCCCATGTAGCAAATGAGGAAAATGAAACTTGGAGAAAGGAGTCGCGTTGTGCAGGGTATAGTCACACGGTGCCAGACTTCTGTGTGAGCTGTGCCAGCAACTCCTGGAGCACAGTAGTGTAGCAGGGCTGCTCATTCAAAACCCATTCTCTCAGAGTCTTTCGGGGCCAAAGTGTCTACCGTAACCACCATAAAAGTCTCTGCGAAGAAGGCAGGTTCATTTTACATGTGCAGCATGTTTTATAAGATGACGTGCTAAGTATCCTGAGTAGGGTATGAGAGGGACAATGATATTAAGTGTGTGCGCATGCTCTTGTGTAAATGATATTCTGCGTCCTTTGTCCCAGGACATCACTTACCACACATGATTATCACACACCCAAAACGACTGACAACTGTCTCCTGGGGACAGACATGGTGCGTGTGAAATCCTGGGCGGGATGACTACAAAGATGTTTCAGCCCCCTCCCTACTTGCTACATGACCCTGACCTCTTCCCATCTCTGCACCTCCAGTTTCTTGCCGATAAGAACAAACAGAATCAAATGGATCTTTAGGAAACTTGCCATGTCGTACTGTGAGCTAGGTGTCGGCAGCAGGCAATGAGGACCAGAAACTAGGGCAGGAACATGGGAGAGCAAAAGACCATCACGGGCAGGCCAATCCAGGTGATCTGACACAGGAGTCCCCGAGGATACGTTCCAGGAGTAGTGCAGACTGTTATCGTCCCAAGGAAGACAGAAGTTTAAGTGTGTCAATCTTCCCTTGCCTGAACTCCTGCCATGGCCCCTCCCTCTCTCTCCCCGGCATCCAGTGTTCTCAAGGCTTTTTTACATTCTGGATTCTTCCAGATCAAAAGTTACCTCTCTCTCCTCTACACTGCCCTGCTCCACACTTCTCGGGATCCTGGAAGGACGGAGTGGCATGCTCTGCTCTGTGGCGGACATGGTGAACACACCCAGGTTATGGCTTTCAGAGAAGCTGTCCCGTGCCCACAGGAGGCTCTCACAAGCGCTCTCCTTGTTTGTAGACATCTTAGCAAATCAGAAAGGCTGATCATGGGACTCAGGAACGTGTCTCTGTTCCAGTGTGGTTAATTACAGTAAATTAATTAATGTGGTAATATGATGATTACTGACTCACGACAACTGTGGCTGCTGCACCAGGCTGAAGGCAGGCTCCATTGCTGGGGACACGGACCTCACAGTCACCCAGGCACTGTGGCCTCTGTGGCAATGGCCAGCCACCACCCCTTTATTCGGCACTCATTAATTTGTTCCGGTTTGTTCATAGGAGGAAGAGCCTGGGAGGACGAGGTGTGGAAGGTGTGGAGAGCACAGGAGAGCGAGGTCCCAGTCTCTCCAGACTGCTGAGGGGAATAGGAGCACAGTCCAGGGCCAGGTGAGACTTCCACTGAAGAAAAGGGCCAACCGCTCTAATCTCGACCTCTGACCTGGTCAGGAGACGCTTAGCTTTGCAAGCAGTTGTCTCTCTTCCTGGCGGGGAAGACCTGAGTCCTGGAGAGGTAAGAAGGCTCATCCAGCAAAGCCCAGAATTAGTGAGATTGATGTCCAGACCCGAGTCCTGAGCCTCGCTCCACTCAGGACGCATCCTCCCGTCCAGTCTCTCTGTGCTAACCCAGCTTCCTTGGCAGAAGCAAAGAGGGTTGAGCCCTCGTCCTCGGGTTCTTGACACTGGCAGAACCTGAAGAAGGGCAGGATGGGAGCCACTTCCTTTCTAAAGGGCCTGTGCATGCACACCCTGTCCTCCTCGGGTACTCTGTTTTCAGAGGAGTTCCCTCCATTAGGAAATTTAAGAAGGCTGTGTGGCATATTGTTGTCCTCTGTGGTCTGACGAGAATTGTCTGGAGTGCGGGGGAGAGGGGAGACCACAAGGAGGAAGGCAGGCTAACAGCACTTCCCATCTCCCAGCCTCTACCTCATCTAATTCTCCCATCTCTGTGAGGGAGATATTAGTCGTACCTCGGGGACACAGACAAGTCCAATTTCCTTCGCCAAGTCATGGGACCAGGTAAACCTGATGATAAACAACAACTTGGCAGGCCATTGAACACTCCAATGGGCACCTGTAGTTGCTTAGATAGCTCGTTTCTGAGAGCTTCGACGCTCCTCTTCAGCCAAAGAAACCTTTGAGACTGGTTTTAGTCTAGAAGAGTCAAACACTGATGTCAAATCCGCAACGCACTCTCAGTCCAGTGACTGCCCCACGACTGCTTTTCTCCATTGCCCCTGTTCCGGAGGCATTTCTAAACCATGACCCCTCTCCACCGTGGACAAAGCTACCAGGAAACTTTACCCACCAGCCATTACCTCAGCCAGGCCAAGTCTCTTTCGGAGCCTCTGAAGTGTTTAGTGGTTCACGATTGGCTTCTCGAGCATTTGGAGAGGACACTAAAGTTTAAGGTTTTAAAAAAGGAAGTCCAGAGAGCCCACGGCAGGCAGGGGGAGTGTCCTTGCCAGTTTTCTTTAAATGTGTCATCTGTAAGGAGGTGCTGGGTATTAGGTCTCTTCAGAAGAACTGCCGAATTCCCCACTCAAAAGCCAAGGTCACAGTGGGGACCTTTAACCGTCACCTAGCCACAAGCTGCAGTGTTAAAGTTTCTCAGTTAGGGTTGTGATTTAGATGTGAACAGCATTGTCCGACGATCTAGAAAGAAAAACGGCCTCCCCTGATCCCAGCGCCTCTGGCTCTCATCCGTGCCACACAACCGTGCCTTTGCTCCTCCGTCAGAGGAAAGGCCCTGCCGTTGGAGACTTTTCGTATAAGAATAGCTGTCACTGGCAAAGAGAAGACAAAGTGTTTTTGTTTTATTGGTTGACCTCCCACTCTTCAGGAGCAATGCACAAAAGATCATTAATTATTAGCTTTTCTCTGCCTCCAACACACACACAGAGTTGCATTTCCAAAAAAACTGCATCCTGCCCGTTTGAAAAGTCCTGCCCTGGGGTTTTCCTGTGTGGGAAGAACATGGCTGCACCCGAAGGCGTTACTAGCGTTCATTTTCACTGCACAGAGAGCAAGGCTCCTGAATCCAGGATTCGAGGGACGCTAACAGTGGCATTGGCGCCATCTTGGTTCTCGTCCCTAGAAAAACAAATGTCAACCTTGAAGACGGGAAGCAGCATCCACGTGAATGGTGACATTCCTGCCTTTCGTGTCTCTGTGTTCTGTTAGGAACATAATGTTTGTGGATGTGGACCACTGACGATCAAAAGGAAATGTTCTGTTCTGACTACCCTGCTCCCCCTGGGGAATGTGTATGCACTTGTCAAGAAGAAATAACCCCGGAAGCTGCTTCTTCAGAAGTGCTTAGCTCACAGAGCCATCCTGGGCTCGTGTTTGTGTTCGGCAGGTCCTAACACCTTAATTGATTGTTTTGAAAGACCCACCTGGGCAGACTTGTCCTTTTCCCTCTCTGCATCCCCGCCCCCACCCCGTGCCCCTGCAAGTCGTGTTCTAAGGGGCTGGAGGACCCTCTGCACAGCATGCTCACCTCAGGAAAAGGGACAGGGTGGGGGAGGGCGGCACCTACAAAACCCGGATGAGGCTTCTGGGCCTTAGCTTGTTCTTAATATCACTCTCCCACCCTGAACTTTTAAGTACTTTATAATATGCACTGTGATGGCCAACAACATAGCATGGCCTGCAGTTGTTAACGGCCCTCATCGTAGGGTGGGTGTGCACCATCCTGCATAACCAGACAAGGCTGTTTTCCGTGGTGTGGGGGGATAGGACTTTCCCTGAGAGTCCAAGACCTGGAAGCGGGGTCTCGCGTACACGATTCTCTCTTCCTTAACGAGAAGTGTGAGCCCGTACAGAGAGAAAGCCCCTTTGAATTCCGATCACCCAATTTGTGTTATTTTAGGGTGCTGGCACCATTCTTTCTGAAGCATTGCCTTGTAGGAGTCTTAATGTAAAATGCACCCAATCTTGGCTTGATCTCAGCAGCAGCAGGGTGTCTGCTTGCTCACTAAGTTGTGAACAATAAGCAGACAGATCTGCTGGGGCAATAGAAGAGCACCTAGTCCACAGTGGGTACCCAGTTGACAGCATAAAAAAAAAAAAAAGAGGACAGACTATCCCCCAAGCGAGTCCACCTGACTCTTTGTGCTTACTTTTAGGATGGGTTTGTTTGTTTTTTTTCCCCCCCAGATGTGAAAAAGGATTGAAAAAAGTTCCGACAAGAGCTGGATTTCCTGGGAATATTACAGCCACGGTAAAGGCTGCGAATGTGCACGGCTTCACCATCCAGAAAAGCAGGGAGGGGCAGCCTTGTATTCCATACAACTGAGCGATGAAGGGAATTTCACCCTTAAATTCAGCAGAACATAAAAACTATGGAGATACTTAGCACAGACAAGATTTGGCTTCATCTCTGTAGACACTAACACGAATCTCTGAGCCCTTACGAGGCTCAGGTTCTAGGCTGGGCCAGGATCAGGTGAGAAGATGTGCTAATAAATACTAAATTAAATTTGAGATCTCCAACAAAGTGATATGGACGGAAGGACATAACCCAAGGGGCGAGAGAAGCACGAACTCACAAAGGACCTCGGTCGGTTTGGAAGGGATGAAAACCCACAGCTCACAGGGAACCCTCACTTGTAACTTTCCCTTCCTGCCAGACAAGGATTCCTAACCAGAACCTGCAGAACTTTCTCACTCCCCGAAGCTGAAAGCACACTTGTTCATGGGTCCACTCTTCTAAAGCAGGTCTCCCTCTGTGTCCTAGAGTCTCACGGGAGTTTAGAACCTTCTGAAGTTAGGGATCCCTGCTCTAGGATGCACCTGGCTCTTAGACTGAGGTTTGTTTTCATAAATAAGTATGTGCCACCGTCTTGTTCTGCCTCCACAGGCTCGGATTTTCTAAGGAATTTTACTGAGATTCTCGGGACAAACTAGAAAGAAAAACAAAGCACATCCCACATATGGACATCAAAGCCGCGTGCATGCTCCTGATTCTGAGATAAGGACAGCCTGTGCAGGTGTGTGTGATGGAGCCGGGCCTCGGTTTCTGCGCTTCCAAAGCCCTCGCTCGCTTTGAAAGCTGAATTCTTTTACAGAACATGCATTTTCCTATTTGTTCATATAAATGCGTACCTTGATTGTCTCCTAATGACTACTGAAGGAGAGTTACTAATAACAGTCTGCAAATCGCTGGGGGTCTTGCTAACTAGATAGCTAGGAAGAGAAGCGGAGGACAGATGGACAGATATGATAGAGAACCAGAAAAGGAAAAGAAGAAAACAATGAAAAGCCAAAACCCTGTTCTCACAGCAAAAAGGGCTTCTGTTAATAGCTAGCGTGATTACCAGTTATCAAGCCCTTAATGCTAATGAATTTCCCAGGGTTTTCTGGGCGCTGGGCCAAAGGGCAGGTGAGAAGTACAGACATATTAAATCTCCACTAGGCTGGGCTCCCTTCCCTGTCAATGGATAAGCAATGGCTTTTCTGAAATGGAAAGGAAGAATGAACAAAGATGTGGGCTGGGGATGCAGTTCAGTTTGTAGGAAGCTTGCCTAGCGTGAACAAAGTCCTGGCTTTGGTGGCTAGCACCACGTAAGCCAGGTGTGGTGGTACACATGTGTAATCCCAATACTCAGGAAGCAGAGGCAGGAGGACCAAAAGCTCAGGGTAATCCCCAGCTACAAAGAGCGAGGCAAGCCTGGGCTACATGAGACCTTGTCTCAAAACAAGACAAGAATAGAAGGGTTTGGGGAAATCACTCGCATTTAATTCACAGTGAATTTTGTTGGATATCAGGCTCTAGACTCGACCCAAGAAAACAAGAAAAGAGTACAACTAAGGTCATGCCTGCAAGACGTTCTTAATCTAGGGAAAGACGTAAGTGACAAGGAGCTATTTTTCAATGTATTTCGCATGCTCTTGTGATGGAAAGGTCAAAGAGGAACTTATTTGGAGAAAACGCCTGCCCCTGCCATCCGTCCTGTTCTGACGACAGCACTGCTTGCTTCTCCGAGGTCTCTGACTTCACACATTTCATGTTACTACAACAGAATCCCTGAGACTGAGAAACTTAAAAAGAAAAGAAAATCATTTCTCAACATTCCAGAGTCTGCGTCTGGTGAGGGCCTTCTCACTGCATCATTACGTGTAGAGGTTCACGTAATGTAGTGATGAGATCCTACACAAGAAGCAAGAAGGTAGGAACGAGAAACCAAAAAGAAGAAAAAAAAAATCTCTGGGGAGTGGTGGCTCACACCTTTAATCCCAGCACTTGGGAGGCAGAGGCAGGCAGGTCTCTGTGAGTTTGAGGCCAGCCTGGTCTACAAGAGCTAGTTCCAGGACAGCTAGGACTGTTACACAGAGAAACCCTGTCT